>NC_033636.1:2205999-2235479 GCF_001540865.1 Ananas comosus
CTGCCTCTTTCTTTCTCCCTCTCTCTCAGCTTGTTGCGTGTGGGAGGATCTCAGGTGAGTTGTTCAGTCATCGACGTTGACGCCGCTGCGTGCTGTTCGAGCCATGTCTTCGTCGTCCGTAGCGTGCAGGAAGGCCGGGGTGAGGGTGCGATTCTGCTATTCTTGACGTCGCGCTACGGATTGGGATTAGCTATCGAGGTGGGTTAATCGCGGTTTGTCTTTAAGTATATAGAATATAGTCAGCGTGTGTTTGTTGTACGCTTTGCATATTCATATTTGCTCATCTCATGGATTTTGTGTTCTTTTACAAAATCTTAAATGGAGCTTAGTTTAACTATATCTACTTGCCACATGTTGGACTGAGATATGACTTAGGAGAAAACTGCGATTTGAACCTGTACACATTGCTTTCGATAACTATATTTAGCTCTGAGGAGCCGTTGTTCAGATTGTATCGTCGCAATATCAGTATGACGATACCCCAGCGTACGTTTAGATAGTTGTTACGTCAGGTGCTGGGTGATCCGAGCTATTTTCGGTAGCTTTCAGACGTTTCCGACTGTTGGTGCCGTCGGGTTGACGTGGACCGGTCGCCATTTTGGCGTCGGATTGTGCGAGGCACGTGAACTTTGGTTGTTAGGCCAGTGGACCGCGGTTACTTGACTTTAGCCGTGTGAGAGCCCGATGAGCACGCAGACACCTTGTAAACTCGTGGGTCGCGCCTGCAATGCAATCGGAATGAGGTTCTATCGATAGCGTCGCAGTGTCTGTTGTAGATGTTCTGCCAGCCACGGCCACCCCGAGTGGTGTAGCTGTAAGCGGAAAAGTCATGGTGGGTCATTATGAGGCAGCCGGGCTGAGATAGTTAGTGACGTCTTTTTCTACCTTTAGCCTGTCGGCCTTGTTTAGTGGACTGACTATCTTGATACGATGTGTCAATATGACCGAGACGGTGTATTCACAACAGTCTCGAATAGAGTTGTCTCTACCAAGTTCCTCTTGGGATTACGGGTAACCTGATTAACAGACAGGTAGTGTATTGCACAGTTCCAGACGGATGTTTCTCCATCTGTACTCCGGGTATATGTCGGTTCGCCTCGACAGGACGGGGACGGGTGATTTCCACCTCCAGTCGAGATGGTCAGGATTGACATCTACTACAGTAGTTTAGAGTAGGATGATACGTGTAGTGGCTTTTAGCTGTAGTTCCATTTCCTTTCTATCATTCTTTGCTTCCTTATGTAGACTTAGTGGGTAGACCCACGGTGTTGAGCGGACTCGCACTGAGGACTACTATTTTACAGTATTCTCAAACGCTCAGTTGTTACTCTTCTTTTGCAGAGCCATCGGTTCGGACTGCCTGCAGGATCGTCCGAGGAGCTGATACGTCGGCAAGGGCGGTCGCAAGCTAGAGGCCTACCCCGATGAGTTCGCCGAGAATAGAGGATACCACCTGCTGCAGTAGTTATTTTATTTTCGTTCATGTTACATGACAGATTTTTAAATCGGCGGCGAGTCTTTTGTACCCTGATACTATGTATGTATATGTACGTTGCTTTTGTCTTACTTGTTTAGTTCATAGCAGTTATACTACTGGTTGTAAGTATTTATGTTTCATAGTTACAGGCTACGCCTTCGTATCAGGGAAAATTCTTTATATACGCGGATTTGGCGGGGCCGCGGAAGTGTAATCCAGAGGCCGTGACACTATTACTACCTCAAAATCCAACATACAGGTAAAAGATTCAGTAGGATCATCCAATACTCCTCGTTCACTCGATAGTAGCACTATAGCCCATGTAATGCCTCAAGATCCAAGCAGCAAGAAACCTTTTGGGCCTCCTAACGTAAAAGCCTAGTTCTTGCAGGGAGAAATGGAGGGATAAGAAAAAAGACCAAAAAAAAAAGGTCTATTCAGCAAAAGTGAAAGGGAGCAGGAAGTTGCATATTTTTAGGACTGCAATAATAGCTGAAAAAGTCTCTCAAGAAATAGCAGATCAACACTCAATCTGAATCTAATTCGAGCACCGCGCGGAAACCACAACTCGAGCATCTGAACCTACATGTCCGAGAGTTTCAGGTGTCCCCGTTTGTACTCGACACCAAATTATCATAATTCTGCCAACTCAACTTTGGACATACAAATACACGAAGGAACTCACCTTACACTACTTTTATTTTGGCAATCTGTTGGCACTTATCTAAATTATTAGGCGCCTGTAGTACTGTTCGAGCCCGCATCCTCGTTGAGTCTAGTGACTTCACTATTTGGGTCCATCTACAATACATTCTTGGGCGTTTAGATCCTCCATCCAGAATTTTCAGGCTCTGGGTCACCATCCGAATCCTCCGAATCCCTCTATCTCTGAGTTTCAGCACATTCTAAGGCCCACAACATCTTCGATCATCTAGAATCATTTCTGTTAGTGTACAGTGAGTTTATTTTTAGTCTCTTTTCGTGTCCCATTTTGCGCCAAAATAAATCCAACTCAGTTCAAACTCCTCTAGAAGGCTAAATAGCCAATCATAAGGCCTGTTTGGCCTAGCTTTGAAAAGTGATTTTGATTTGGAAGTGATTTTGCTAAAGCTGAAGCGTTTACAGGTTTAAATAGATGTGATTTTTTCTATAAGTGATTTTGAAAAGCTGTTGGCAAATTTTTTTGATGTTTGCATAAATTAATATTTTTTAAATTTTATTTCAAAATTTAATAATCTAAATTTAAATTTGAACTAAAATAAAATTTTTAAATTTCAAAATGTACAAATTTAAAATTTATATTTTAATTAACAAATAATTTAAATTTTAAAATATAAATATAATTTTTGGTTAAAGTGGATTTTAAGTTTACTTCATTTTTTGGAGTATAGTATAATTATACTCCAAAAATTACGTCATATTTTTTTTTCTTCCAAACAAACGCTTCATAGAATTATTTTTCAATCGGTATGGTATAGTTTAACTATACTATATTTTTAGAGGTAATTATGAACTTTCTCAAGTTATAGCAAATCTCGGCTCCAACTCTTTCCCATCCTTAACGAAATTAACATAACATTCCTTAATTTCTCGCGCATGAGATGACGTTCCCACCGACCTTTATTTGTCCTTTAAATTCTGCAACCATTAATTTGACTATATTTATTTAACATATTAGCTATAACTTTTATGAGCATTAGCATAGATATATTATACATATGAAGATATTGATGATAAATTTGATATTATGTAAGTCCCTATATATTCCATTCACACAGACTTTCATCACCCATTAATGAAATAAAATATAAGAACAAAGTACTAATAAGAATATTAATGTGTAAAATTTTTATGCAACTACTCAAAATTTTTTTTATCAAATTTGTTATAATAACTGGCATTGATTATGGCGAAAATACTTAAATTAGTTAATTAATTTAAAAGTTATTTGTAGTTTTTAAAATGTTTATTAATTTTATAAAATGTTTATTAACTTCTATGTATTAATAAATAATTTGGACAAATATTCAGGTAATCAGACATTTGTGAATATTTGCTTGTTTTCTAAAAAACATGAAGAATTTTTTTACTATTGTCACGCCCCGGATTACACGTTCCTCGGGCATACCGACAAATCCGCCGTATACAAAGAATTTTTCCTGTTTACGAAGCGTAGCTGTAACTGTAAAACATACAATACTACAACCAGTAATATAGAGCTGCAATGAAACTAAACAGATAGAACAGAAAGTAAGTTCCGTATACATACATAGTATCAGGGTACAAAAGTACTCGCTCCAGCGAGTTAAGACATCTGTATGTACATGAACTCAAAAATAATAAAAGTACCACTACCTGCAGCAAAGGATCCTCTATCTCGGCAACTCGTCGGGTAAGGCTCTAACTCGCAACGCCCTTGCCACGATCAGCCTCAGAAGATGCAGCAGCTGGAACCGATGGCTCTGCAAAAGAAGAGTAATAACTAGGCATGAGAACTACTGTAAAAACAAGTAGTCCTCAATTGGTGCCGCCCTCAACACCATCGGTACACCCACTAAGTCTACAGGAAGAAGCAAAGATAGTAGGAAAAGCTGAAAGGAGACTACAGCTAAAAGCCACTACACTATCATGCTCTACTCTAACCACTGTAGTAGATGTCAATCCTGACCCAATCTCACTGGGGACTGTAAGCATACCTGTCCCTGAGACTGTAAGCATACCTGTCCCTGAGACTGTAAGCATACCTGTCCCTGTGACTGTGAATACACCCGTCCCGCATGTCTAAGCCAACGCTACCTTCACGACTAAGCAGTTCATGGATAGCAAGTAATCAGCGACATCAACGCAAAAGCACTAAGTCTGACTCCGGAGTGGCACTCATGGGCGCGACCCAACCGAGTATGTAAGCGTGTCTCTGTCGAGCTCAATCAGGCTCTCACAGGCTAAAGTCAAGTAACCGGGTCTAACTGGTCTAACAACCAACAATTCACTTGCCCTCGGCACAATCTGACGCCAAAACGGCGATCCGGGTCTGCCGTCAATCTCGACGGCACCCAACAGTCTGGAATAGTCTGAAAGCTACTGCAAAAATAAACTCGGCATCTCAGCACGAGCGTAACAGCTATCTAAACTACTTGGGATATCCGCCACGCTGAAACTGCGACGATACAATCTAACAACGGTTCCTAGAGCTAAATCAGATAGTTTAAGCATGTGACAGGTTCAAATCGCAGGTTTTCTCCTAAGTCATATCCAAGTCCAATATGTTGTCACGCCCCGGATTACACGTTTCCCGGGCACGCCGACAAATCCGCCGTATACAAAGAAATTTTCCCTCTATACGAAGCGACAGCTGTACCTGTAAACCATACAATACTACGAACAGTAGTATAGAGCTGCTAGAGTAAACAGAAGCCAAACAAACGGAGTTCCATATATATAGTCCAATACCAAAAGTACAGAGTACTCGCACTGGCGAGTTAAATATACTATATACATGAACTCAAAACAAAACATCTACCTGCAGTAGGGGTACCTCTAGCTCGTCATGTTTGGTAGGGCTCTAACTCGTGACGACCTTGCCTCGATCCTAATCTTCGACAGCAGCAGCCGACGACGGTGACTCTGCAAAAATAGAGGGTAACAACAGGGCGTGAGAACTACTGTAAAAACAGGTAGTCCTCAGTGGGTGCCGTCCTCAACAATATCGGTCCACCCACTAAGTCTACAGAAGGGAGTAAGGATAGTAGTAAACGCAGGAATAAAATCTACCGCTATGAATCACTACACTATCATGCTCTACACTAACCAATTGTAGGAAATATCAAATCTGACCCAATCCAATCGGGACTGTAAGTATACCCGTCCCTGGGATTGTGAACACACCTGTCCCTGCCCAGTTGTGACTATCCAACTACCTCCACACTACTAGTCCGTGGAAAGCAAGTCCAACCGGCATGAGCGACACCAACGCGAAAGCACAGCGCCCGTCTCCAGAGTGGCACTCGTGGGAGCTACCCAACCGAGTATGCAGCGTATCTCTGTCAAGCTCAATCAGGCTCTCGAAAGCCAACGTCCAGTAACCAACTCAAACTGGTCTAACAACCAACAGGTAACGTGCCATCGGCACAATCCGACGCCAAAAAGGCGATACGGGTCCACCGTCAACCCCGACGGCACCCAACAATCCGGAACAGTCTGAACGCTACTGTAAAAATACACTCGACATCCTAGCACGAGCGTAACTGAAAACTAAACTACCTGAAATACTCACTATGAGGATACTACAACAGTATAAAATAATACAACGGCCCCTAGGGCTAAATCAAGTAGTTTACATGTGCCGATCGTTATCGCGTTTTCTCCTAAGTCAAATCCAAGTCCAACATGTATATTTAGGGTTTACTAATCATGTTCTCAAATCGGATTTCATCAAGATATAATTGACGAAATTGAGCTACACATGATATACAAAACTGAAAATCATACATGTCGACTAATACGATACTTAGGAATAAACCGATATAACCCACCTCGCGAGCTAATCCCTGGCAGAGAGGAAGTCCCGAAGCAAAGGAATGCCCGGCTGGATCACCGAAAACCTCCAAAGGCCCGAAGTCAAGCTCCCGCCAACTCTATACGTAGAATCCGGCAATAAGCATCAATTCTGCCTCAAAAACAGCAGCAGAGAAAAAAAAAATTCCGACCCAGCAAACCTTCACCAAATCTAGTAAATAAGGGCTTCATGGATTCCTCTCGAAGTCCTGAATCCAACGAATCAAATCTCGTCAAAATCCGACGCTCCTACGTCGAGTACGAGCCGAAACGCCAACGATCGACGCTAGAAATCTGCATGAACAGCACCTAGCTCGAATTTGAAGAAACTTGGAAATAAAGAGGCAATTTGACGGCACACCCACCTCGACAACGACCCTAATATCTGTGCGACGTCAAGGACGGCAGTAACACACTCTCGCCCGGCCTCCTCGCGACACTACGGCAACAGACGCACACTCGAGCGGCTCCGCGACGCGACGTCGACGTTGCTCCAATCTTCCACCGTGCTCTCCACCACGAATAGCTCAAGCTAGAGAGAGAGAAACTTAAATTAGCAATCCCAATAGCCTGCCACCTCTAATTAAGGCGGTGGGCTGATAAGGATTGGTAAAGGACCAAAAGACCCTTTACCAACTCCCTATTAGCCCACCTAGGATACTACATATGTGTAAGTAGATATAGTAAAACTAGGCTCCAATTCAGATTTTGTAAAAGAAACGCGAAATATATCCATGAATTGAGCAAATAGGATATGCAAAAAGTTACAACGACACATGCCAACCATATCTATATACTTAGAAGACAAACCGACGATTAACCTACCTCGATAGCTAATCCCAATCCGGCGCGACGTCGAGAACGGCGGAATCGCACCTTCGCCCGGCCTCCCCGCAGCGCTACGACGACGAAGACACGCTCTAACGGCACCGCGGCGTGACGTCGGCGACACTCAAACTCCTACCGAGCTCCTCCACCACGTACAACCGAGCACAAGAAGAAGAGAGAGAGAGAGCACCAGCAACCTCTTCTCTGATCTCTTTATTTTATATAAGAGGAGACAAAGGTGGGTGACAACAACGAGGGAAGAAAAGACTAAAAAGTCCCTTACCTACTCAGGTGTACCAGTACACGTGCATTTGTACCGGTACAAATGACAACCCGAGAGCAACTGCGCGGAAACTGGTGCAATGTACTGGTTACATCTCGATGGTTGTACCGATACAGCAAGATGTACCGATACACCTTGATGGTTGTACCGGTACAACAAGCAGAAAATCTGTATTTTGCAGATTCCAGTGCTACATCCTGCTCTCGCGTCCCCACTGAGTTCGTTTGACGTCCATTTCGCGCCAACACGACTCGGACTTGTTCTGACACTCTCCCGACGTATCGACAAACCTCAACTGCTGAGCTCTAGGAATACCACAATTATTATTATCGTTGAATGTTGTCAAGACAATTAAACTAACAAAATTTTTTTAAAAAAAAATAAAATAATGTAAAATAATTTAATGGATAAAAATAAACTAGAATAAAAATACTAAAATTTATTGAGTTGGGATAATATAAATATTCAATGTTTAATTTCTAACTAATTAGTTTTTGAGGGAATCTTGCTAAATCTCTCACTAGCTAGAATAAAGTTAGAGAAATGCGAAGTTTACACAAGGATTGTAACCTCTACATTAATCCTTAAACCAATGATTGTCGGGTTTTATCAATCTCTTTAATTGGGAGTTTTAAGTAGGAAAATAAATAATGGGGTTTTTTTTGCATTTAGTCCCCTAGAAAATTTTTATTTTAAAAATAGCTCTGTCAAAATTTAATTTGCAAAAATGGCATTAGGCCTGTCACGTCAGGGCCACGTGGGCAGGGCCGAGGCCCGTGTGTTAAGTTGAACACGGTAAATCATTCACTGTGTCTAAACACGGTTAATGGTTTACTGTATTTAGTACGTATTTTTTGTATATTAAAAAGATGAATAGAAAATTTGTATTCCTTTTCTTCTCTTTTTTAGAAAAACCCGAAAACCAAATTAAAATCCAAACCCGGATCCGAACCCGACGGATTTTAAAAATTCATACCATATCCATATCCGACCAAAAACTCGAAACCCGAACCTGAACCCAGCGGGTTTTAAAAATTTATACCGTTGGATGAAAATCTAAGGAATAAAAATTATTAAATATTTTATATATTGTATAAATAAATAAAAATAAATTTTATATATATATATATATATATATATATATATATATAATTTATTCGGATTTGGATTCGGATAATATTTCGGATATCCATACCTATTGACATNTATTATCGCTTTTTCAGGAGTTTCTTTATCGTCTAGTTGGAGTTAGACTTGAATTAAGCTCGTGGGCCTTGGTGTTAGCTCGTAGACTTTGGAATGTCAGGCTCTCAAAGTCCACAGGGGTCAAACATGAGCTGGTTGGTTTTAATAGTATTAAGACGGTTGAGTTGAAACCTGTATGTTTATAGTGCTTCACTGAGTGGACATGTGATGAAATAAAACGTTGAGTCAACGTGAATAGATTTAATAATCCGCGGACATCATGAAAGCTCTCGGGCGTAGGAGCACACTCATCACTGAGTGATAAAACCCAGGTAGATGTTATGTAAAACCGCAAATCTAGGAGGTAGGTCTTAAAAGTCCGGAGACCAAGTGGTAGGCTTAGGAGGCTTAGGGAGATAGAGGACTCAAGTCGTGAAGATTCCCGGGTGTTGTAGAAGCTAGTAGATCTTAGTAAAGACTAATACAATGTCAACTCAAATAAAAATCAGAGAAAAGCACAGGTAAAACGCGGTTTTATTTAGGTTGAGTCAAGTCTTGAGAGATCTTCACGATTAATCGTTAGTATTCCGGACAAACCGGATCGAAGACTTTTTCACTAAAACTAAACCTCTTCACTAAAACGAATTTTCGACATCTCGCAAAAAGTCTCAAATTTATGCAGTCCTATAAATATGCCAACTTTCTAGCCCCTTTCACATTTTAGCTGAATAGACTTTTTTTTTGGTCTTTTTTCTTCCTCCATTTCTCCTTGGCAAGAACTAGGGCTTACCTTAGGAGGGCCCAAAAGGTTTTCTCTTCTGCTTAGGATCTTGGAGGCATACATGGTGCTATAGTGCTACTATCGAGTGAAGAGGAGTATTGGATGATCCCTACTGAATTCTTTCTACTGTATGTTGGATTTGAGGTAGGTAATAGTGTCACGCCCTGGATTACACGTTCCCCGGGCACGCCGACAAATCCGCCGTATATAAAGAATTTTCCCTGTATACGAAGCGTAGCTGTAACTATAAAACATACAATACTACAACCAGTAGTATAGAGCTGCTATGAAACTAAACAAGTAGAACAGAAAGCAAGTTACATATACATACATAGTATCAGGGTACAAAAGTACTCGCTCCAGCGATTTAAAACATCTGTATGTACATGAACTGAAAATAAAATACAACTACCTGCAGCAGGGTATCCTCTATCTCGGCGACTCATCGGGTAGGGCTCTAGCTCGCGACGCCCTTGCCACGATCAGCCTCGGACGATGCAGCAGTCCGAACCGATGGCTCTGCAAAAGAAGAGTAACAACTGAGCGTGAGAACTACTGTAAAAATAAGTAGTCCTCAGTGGGTGCCGCCCTCAACACCGTCGGTCTACCCACTAAGTCTACAGAAGGAGGCAAAGATAGTAGAAAAAGCTGAAAGGAGACTACAGCTAAAAGCCACTACAGTATCATGCTCTACTCTAACCAACTGTAGTAGATGTCAATCCTGACCCAATCTCGCTGGGGACTGTGAATACACCCGTCCCGGCCTGTCGAAGCGAACCCGAATACTACCCCGTGAGTAACCGATGGAGAAACATCCTCTAGGAACTGTGAATACACCCGTCCTGTTTAATCAGGTTACGCCGTATCCCAAGAGGAACTGGTAGAGAAAACTCTCTCGAGACTGTGAATACACCCGTCTCGCCTAATTAGACTACATCGTATCTCAAGAGTAGTCAGTCCACGTAACAAGGTCCGACAGGACTAAAGGTAGAGAAAAAGACGTCACTAACTAGCTCACCCGGGCTGCCCAAATGGACCCACCATGCCTGTTTCCAGCTACACCGTACACCACCTCGAGGGTGGCCGGCTCGAGAACTCTACAACAGAAACTGCGACCTCATCGCAATAAAACCTCATTCCGGAATTGCATTCGCGGGCGCGACCCACGAGTTTACAAGTGTCTCTGCCGTGCTCAATCGGCTCTCACACGCTAAAGTCAAGTAACCGGTCCAACTGGCCTAACAACCACAAGTCACGTGCCTTCGGCACAATCCGACGCCAAAATGGCGATCCGGGTCCACCGTCAACCCCGACGGCACCCAACAGTCCGGAACAGCCTGAACGCTACTGTAAAAATATACTCGGCATCCCGGCACGAGCGTAACTGAAAACTAAACTATCTGGAATACTCACTATAAGGATACTGCTACAGTATGAAATAATACAACGGCCCCTAGGGCTAAATCAGGTAGTTTAAATATATGACGATCATAATCGCGAG
Organism: Ananas comosus; assembly: GCF_001540865.1. Taxonomy (NCBI): domain Eukaryota; kingdom Viridiplantae; phylum Streptophyta; class Magnoliopsida; order Poales; family Bromeliaceae; genus Ananas; species Ananas comosus. Next base: position 2,216,609 of record NC_033636.1, read on the forward strand.
TTTTCTCTTAAGTCTTATCCAAGTCCAACATGTATATATATATCCAAAGATAATAACACAGCTCCAATTCAGATTAGATACTAAATCAATGAACCGAGCAATTGCGCCACACAAGATAATTCCACAATTACATATCGACTATATAGGCACTTAGGAGTAAACCGATGATTAACCCGCCTTAATCGCAAATCTCCGACGGTGAAGAAGGTCACCGGAGTCCCTGTCAAGCTCGGCGCAGCTCCCCGAACCAGCGACAACACGCTCCACGGGTCTAAACATAGAAACCCATATTAAGCATCAATTCTGCCCAAAACAGCAGCAGCAGAAAGAAATAGGGATACGACCTAGCAAACCTTCACCAAATCCAGCAAATAAGGACTTCTGGATTCCTCTTGAAGTCCTGAATCCAACGAACCAAGTCCCATCGAAATCCGACGTTCCTACGCCGAGTACGAGCCGAAACACTGACGGTCAACGCTAAAAATTAATAAAATCAGCACGCGAGCTCAAAACCGTGCGTTCAAGTAATCCAAGAAGGAAAGTTAGGTACCCACATCGACAGCGAATCCAGCGCCGGTGCGACGTCGAGGACGNGTACCGGTACAGAAAGATATACCGGTACACCTTGATGGTTGTACCGGTACAACAAGCAGAAAATCTGCATTTTGCATATTCCAGTGCTTCATCCTGCTCTCGCGTCCCTACTGAGTCCGTTTGGCTTCCATTTTGCGCCAACGTGACTCGAACTTGTCCCGACACTCTCCCGACGTGTTGACAAGCCTCAACTGCTGAGCTCCAGGGCTACTACATTCTTCCGCACTATAAAAAGTTTCGTCCTCGAAACTTAAGCCTACCTCAGCTCGGTACCTCAAACAGGTAAGAGTAGGACTCTCTCATCACCGTCTTAGGCTCCCAAGTCGCCTCCTGCTCCTCGTGATTACTCCACTGTACTTTTACATACGGGATGACCCGATTGCACAATTCTTTCGTCTCCCGAGCAAGAATCCGCAACGGTCGCTTCTCGTATCTCAGATCCTCACCAATCTCGAGTGAAGTGAAGTTAATCACGTGAGAGGGATCGAAAACATATCTCGTCAATGCTGAGACGTGGAAGGCATCATGAATACCGGCCAGACGGGGAAGTAGAGCAATCCTATAAGCAACCGATCCAACTCGCTCCAATACCTCAAAAGGGCCTACAAAGCGCGGACTGAGCTTCCCATGCACTCCAAATCTGCGAATCCCTATGGACGGTGAGACTTTGAGAAAAACATGATCTCCAACCTGAAACTCTAAGTCTCGTTTTCGGGTATCGGCATAGCTCCTCTGGCGGCTCTGGGCTGTCAAAAGGTGTCGTCGAACAACTCTCACCTTTTCCTCAGTCTCAAGCAGAATCTCAGGCCCTAGTGTTCTCCTCTCACCCACATCACTCCAAAACAAAGGGGATCGACATTTGCGTCCATACAACGCCTCAAACGGAGCCATCTGGATGCTCGTTTGATAGCTGTTGTTGTACGCAAACTCAACCAGTCTTACATGTGAATACCATATCCTCCTCCAAAGTCCAGGACACATGCCCTCAGCATGTCCTCTAGAGTCTGAATGGTCTGCTCTGACTAACCATCGGTCTGTGGGTGAAATGCCGTGCTAAAATGTAGCTGTGTACCCAAGGCTGTCGGAAGACTCCTCCAGAAATGAGAAACAAACCTCGAGTCCCGGTTCAATACAATCGACATCAGCACACCATGCAGCCTGACAATCTAATCCAGGTATAGCTGCACGAGCCTATCTCCAGACCAAGTGGTCTAAACTGGTGGGAAGTGAGCAGACTTAGTCAGTCTGTCCACTATCACCCAAATAGCATCGAAGCCACCCTGTGCTCTAGGCAGTCCCACGACGAAGTCCATCGTGATCTGCTCCCACTTCTATTCGGGCACCGACAGACTCTGAAGCTTGTTAGCAGGTACCTGATGCTCAGTCTTTATCTGTTGACAAGTCAGACACTGAGCCACAAATCTGCCAATATCCCTCTTCATCCCGTTCCACCAGAACTGTGCCTTCAAGTCCTTATACATCTTGGTTCAACCAGGGTGAACCGTATAAGGAGAACAATGAGCCTCTCTCAAAATATCCGCTCGGATCTCTGAATCCACAGATACACACAGTCGGTCACTGTACCGCAGTACTCCTGAACTGTCCACTACAAAGCCCTCTGCCTGTCCCCTCTCTAACTACTCTCGAATTCTCATCTAGTACGGATCTCCACTCTATTTCTCTTGGATCCTATCCAACAGAGTGGGCTGCAAGACCATAGACATCAGTCTTGCAGTAGACCCAGGAGACATTATCTCGAGCTTCAGTCGCTGCAGCTCCTTGAGTAACAGCCTCTGCTATGTAATCATCGAACTCAAGCTCTGCACTACCTTCCTACTCAATGCATCTGCCACCACGTTTGTCTTGCCGGGACGATACTGAATACTAATGTCGTAGTCCTTCAGTAACTCCAACCACCGGTACTGCCTCAGTTCAGCTCCCTCTGGATGAACAGATACTTGAGACTTTTATGATCAGTAAAAACCTCGCAGTGCTTGCCGTACAAGTAATGCCGCCACAACTTCAAAGCGAAGACCACCGCGGCAAGCTCCAAGTCATGCGTAGGGTAATTTTTTTGGTAATCCTTTAACTGCCGTGAAGCATAAGCAATTACCCTACCATGCTGCATCAGCACACAGCCTAACCCACTGTGCGATGTATCACTATAGATCACAAATCCTTCGCCCATCACAGGAAGGGCAAGGATAGGAGCTGGCGTCAATCTCTGTCTCACTCATCAAAGCTCCTCATGCTCAGCATCACTCCGGGAGTAAATCAAGATGTCGTCGATGAAGACTACTACAAATCTATCCAAGAACGGTTTGAACACCCTGTTCATCAAATCCATGAATGCGGCAGGGGCATTCGTCAATCCAAAAGGCATCACTGTGAACTCATAATGCCCGTACCGAGTCCGAAAAGCTGTCTTCGGAACATCCTCGACCCTCACCCTCAGCTGGTGGTAACTTGACTGGAGATCAATCTTCGAGAAGACACAAGATCCCTACAGCTGATCAAACAAATCATCAATGCGAGGCAAGAGATACTTGTTCTTGATGGTCACTTTATTCAGCTCCCGGTAATCCACACATAACCTGAGCGAACCATCCTTCTTCTTCACGAATAACACCGGCGCTCTCCAAGGCGACACACTAGGTCTCCCATACCCCCTTATCCATTAGATTCTCAAGCTGCACCTTTAACTCTCTCAGCTCTGCCGGTGCCATCCTGTAAGGCATCTTCGAGATTGGTGCAGTTCCGGGAACCACATCAATCATGAACTCAATCCTTCTCTTCGGCGGCATCGTCGTTAACTCCGGGAAAACATATCCGAAAACTCGCACACTACAGGGATATTGTCACGCCCCGGGACCGCTACTAATTTGTCACGGCTCGGGGGCGTCGAACAGACGCCGAACGGACAGCACCTCCCCTGTCCGCCCAAGGCTCAACAACGAGATTGTGTACAAGAATTCACCCAGGATATTAAATTCAATACATACACAATCAACGGGCACAACCAGTGCCAACAATAAAAGAGCAAGAATCTACAAGCATACACGAGTGAAATAAAGAGAGTTTACTAACTATTACATCACATTTGCATTCGTTTTACATTTACATCTTTTCCAAAATGAATACATAATCATTTCTCAAATACATATGTGGCTCTCCCAACATATAAAGCATCTAGATACAAAATGGTACTCTAATGCATAAAAGGAAAGCTGGCTATCTACTGCTCGGGCGCTATGCCTTTGCCGCGATCCTCGCTCGGCGCGCCCGCACCCAGCCTTGTAATGAAGTGGGGTGAGAACTACCTTCCATAGTTCTCAGTGGGTTCGTCCGCCAACTCCGCCGATCTCCCCACTAGGTCCAAGTGGGCAAAAGTAATAATTAGATAGATAGATAGATATCCAAAGTAGTAAATGACATAATAGGAAAACTATGCTACTATGCTCATAATCACAAGTAATGAATGTATGCATCATTTAATAAGGGTTTACTATCATGCTACTATGTCCAAATCATGTCCAATAAGCGATGTTTAATGACAATGCTATTCTTTCATTTACCCAATCTTTGGCGAATCCCTTGGGTTCGCCCTCGCCTCACATATCCATCCCGTAGGGTACGGAGACTCAACTTGCTCTCGAACCTGGGACTGTCTACGGACATCAACTCGTCCCCGTCGCCCGACACTCCGGAGTACTCGACGACATGGATGGCTATACCACCCCGGATGGCTATACCACCCCAATAACAGACCGTGAGCTTGATCTATCCTCTCTACGTGAGGACACCCTATGAACTAGGGCCAACAACTCTCTCGGAACTCACCTATTCCGACAATCATGCATATGTGCTTAGCTATACTAAGTTCTTTGTTCACGAGTCGTTTACTAGGGAATCCACCTGTCCCTAAGTTTACAAACCTCTAGTGTCAAATACACTACATTAAATGCCACTCGTTTTGTTCACATATCAATTATATGCCACTCATTATATCACCAATCATCACCGAGTTCATCTCTTTCCTTTAGCACTATAGTATTCAATGTTCCGACCCAATCCTTACCTATCCAATTTACCAAGTATTCAACTCACACTAGGTTATCATTTAGAAAGCATAAGGAAAGAAAATAACAATGCAATCCTACTATGCATATGCAAGAGATGAGATTTCATAATGTTCTAAGACATAGAAAGGAACCCGGTTGCTTCGGGATGACACCCCCCACCTTTTGTCGATGTAGAGGTTCTAGAAATGCTTCCCAACGAACGTTACGACGATATTTCGGCCTCCTAGGTCGAAACTAAGCTTGGTCGACCTTGTTTTGCCGATAACTTTTCACCGGCTCGACGAATCGCAAATCCGACTTCGTCCCGCGTTTAGACACCTAGCAATTAGGTTTAGATGCCCTCAAGTGAGATCAATCTCATAAATTTTCAAAAACCACCAATTTGGAGCCCTAGGTTTGCACTATAGCAAAATTCCCAATAAAAACCCTAGATTCTAGCCCTAAGCATCTATTAAGCATGCTAGAGGTCTATTTGACCCATTTACAAAGCTAGAATTCCAAACCCTAGGGTTCTACCATGAGAGGAGTTAGAAGCTTACCTCCCAAGCTTGCTCCAATGGTGCGGAGAGGAAGAGAGAGATGACCAAAGCCTTCTCTAGCTTGCTTCACCTTCTTCTCCTTCTTCTTCTCCTTCTTCTCCTTCTTCTTTGCTTCAAGAGAGAAGAGAGAGCTCTTAGAGAGAGAGAGATGTGTGTTTGGGGGGGGGAATGAGAGAGAAGAGAGGGCTCAACCCCTCTATACCCCTCAACTTATGTAACAATTGCACCCAAACCCTCAACTTTGCTTCCCTCAACCTGCTCTGCCTGGGCAGTCTTCGCGCACGGGGACTGGTCCCTCTACGGGAGGACCGGTCCCTGAGAGCATCCCAGGCAGGCAGAAAGCTCTCTGCCAGCTTTTACGCGTACGGGGACCGGTCCCTCCTTCCGGAGACCGGTCCCCGAGAGCAATGCTCTCGCAGGACACTTACGGTAACCGGTCCCTCCCGCCAGGGACCAGTCCCCGAGAGCAACAATGGTGCGCAGAGGGTTTTCCCCGCGCACCCATCCTACGGGAACCGATCCCTTATACCAGGGACCGGTTCTCGAGAGCAAAATCTGTCCAGTGCAGATTTTTGCACATTTTGCTCTTACGGGCCCATTGCAATGCACCCTTTGGGTTTTTGACTTCTTCGGCTTTTTCGAAGCACACCCACTTGACAATTAGTCGATTCTGTACGAGGTCCAACTCTCGGGTTTCAAGAATTCACTTTTTTACATCCTGCCCTCCTGAAAAGGAGTTTCGTCCTCGAAACTAATCGAATTTCTCAACTCAACTTAAACTCATACTCTATTCCTCAAACAAGTGAGGGTGATGCTTTCTCATCAGATCCTCGAGTTCCCAGGTGGCCTCGCGATCATCGTGATTGCTCCACCGAATCTTTACATGGGGAATCTCACGATTTCGCAGTTTTCGCACTTCACGAGCGATAATCTTCACCGAAAACTCTTCATAACTCAAGTCTTCTCGAAGTTCTGGCGGTTCATATAACATCGCGTGCTCCGGGTCATGGATGTACTTGCGAACATTGGAGACGTAGAATACATTATGCACATCGGCGAGCTTCAGCGGCAGGGCAAGCCGATAGGCCACCGTGCCTGCTCGCTCCAATATCTTATAAGGCCCGATGTACCGGGGACTTAGCTTTCCCCGCACTCCAAATCGCTTCACACCGCGCATCGGTGAAACTTTTAAGAACACGCGGTCGCCCACCGCGAACTCTATGTCTCGACGGCGCCTATCTGCATAACTCTTCTGTCTCGATTCCGCCGTGAGCAATCTCTTGCGAGCAAGGCGAACCTTCTCCTCCGCTTCTCGCAAACCATCGGGGCCAAACTCGGCACGTTCACCCACATCACTCCAGTGTATAGGAGATCGACACTTCCGCCCATAAAGAGCCTCGAACGGTGCCATCTCCACACTAGCATGATAACTATTGTTGTAGGCGAACTCGGCCATCGGTAGGTGATCACACCAACTTCCCTTATAGTCGATGACATATGCTCGCAACATATCCTCCAGAGTTTGAATGGTCCTCTCTGTTTGCCCGTCTGTCTGAGGATGAAATGCGGTGCTGAAGTTGAGCTGTGTGCCAAGGGCTTCCTGCAGGCTCTTCCAGAAGTGTGAAGTGAATCGGGGGTCGCGATCCGACACGATTGACTTTGGCACCCCGTGCAACCTCACTATCTCATCGAGGTAAACCTGCGCCAACTTGTCACCTGTCCACATAGTGTGGATCGGCAAAAAGTGAGCCGACTTCGTCAAACGATCCACAATCACCCAAATTGCATCGTGGCCGCCCGTTGAACGAGGCAAGCCGACCACGAAGTCCATTGACACATCCTCCCATTTCCAAACGGGGATTGGTAGGCTGCAGTTTTTTCGCTAGAAATCGACACTCCGCCTTCACTTGTTGGCATACTAAATATTTTGCCACGAAGCGTCCAACATCACCTTTCATTCAGGCCACCAATAGTGCATTCTCAATCCTTGATACATTTTGGTGCCGCCCGGGTGATCACAATAAGGCGACTAATGTGCCTCTTGCAAGATTAACCTTCGAATCTTTTCATGGTTCGGCACACACCATCGATTTCGGAATCGAAGTGCACTACCGGTGTCTATCGTGAAATCGCCGCCACAATCCTTCTCGATGTTGCGTCGCACTTTTTGGAGATCTGGGTCTGCGGATTGCAAATTCTTGATCCTTTCCAACAAGGTCGGTTGGACAACAAGCGCAAACAACTGAGCCGAAATCTCGAGAGCAACCACCTCAAGGTTCATTCGCTCCATGTCCAGCCATAGGGGCGCTTGATTTGTAACCCATATAGCGAGGTTCTTCGCCGACTTCCTGCTAAGTGCATCCGTGACCACATTTGCTTTCCCCGGGTGGTAAAGGATATCAACATCATAATCCTTTAGTAGTTCCAACCACCGCCGTTGTTGCATGTTTAGCTCATTCTGGGTGAATTGATATTTCAGACTCTTGTGGTCGGTGTAGATCTCGCAATGGGCACCATATAGATAGTGCCTCCACAGTTTCAAAGCGAAGATCACCGCTGCCAGCTCCAAATCATGGATGGGGTAGTTTTTCTCATAACTCTTCAGCTGATGGGACGCATAGACGATTACCTTCCCGCTCTGCATCAGGACACACCCCAATCCCAGATATGATGCGTCGCTGTAAACCACAAAGTCTTCACCCTGCACCGGTAAAACGAGTACCGGAGTCGAAGTTAGCTTTTCCTTCAACTCTTTGAAACTCCAGTCGTACTCCTCGCTCCAAACGAACTTGGTGCCTTTCTGAGTCAGACGGGTAAGCGGAATTACTATCTTCGAAAAGCCCTCCACGAGCCGTCTATAGTAGCCCGCCAAGCCCACGAAGTTTCGAACCTCCGTGACATTCGTCGGGCGCGGCCAATCCTTGATCGCCTCAACTTTTCTCGGGTCTACAGAAACTCCACCCTTGGAAATCACGTGCCCTAGAAACGCGACCTCTCGGAGCCAGAAGTCACACTTCTTTAGCTTAGCATATAGCTTCTCCTCCCGAAGGACTTGAAGCACTATTCTTAAATGCTCGGCATGCTCCTCGTCATTGCGAGAATAGACCAATATGTCGTCTATAAAGACCACGACAAAACGGTCCAAGTACTCCCTGAAGACACGGTTCATCAAGTCCATGAACACCGCCGGGGCATTCGTAAGCCCGAATGGCATGACCGTGAATTCATAGTGCCCATACTGCGTACGAAACGCGATTTTCTGTACATCCACCGGCTTGATCTTCAGTTGGTGGTAGCCGGACTGCAAATCTATCTTTGAATACACACACGACCCTTGCAGCTGGTCGGATAGGTCGTCAATTCGGGAAAGTGGGTATTTATTCTTGATCGTGACTCTGTTCAACTCACGGTAGTTCACACAGAGTCGAAACGATCCATCCTTCTTCCGTACAAACAACACCGGGGCTCCCGACGGTGATACGCTCGGCCGGATAAACTGTTTGTCAAGGAGATTTTGTAACTGACCTCTCAACTCCTTCAGTTCCGCCGGCGCCATTCGGTACGGAGCCTTCGAGATCGGTGCGGTACCGGGAATCAAGTCTATGACGAACTCGATCTCCCGATCCGGCGGTATCCCCGGTAACTCCGCGGGAAACACATCGGAGAATTCCCGCACTACCGACAACAGGCCGAAGTCCTGCAGCTGCCCTAACACCAACAGGTCTGCGGGCAAGATCCATGAATCCAGCTGCACCGGACACGACCAACAATACTCTGCAACCTGTAAAACATGATATGGGATCTGTACCTCTCGTGCTTGTGAAAAAGACCCTAACTCTAGACCATGTAATGATATAAATGCTTCACTAATGAAAGAATGTGATGCACAGGTTTCAACTAATGCACAACTTAAATACCAAAATCAAAATAATACCTGCCACCACTCGATCTGCGGCCGCGGAATCTTTAGTCTGCACTTCGTACATGCTACCACTTGATGCCAGCCCTCGCTGCTCACTCAGCTGTAGCACTGCAACTTCATCCGCCTGTCTGTAGCTCAGCGATGCCTCAACAGCCTCCTGAAGTGCTGGCGGTACTGACGCCGTGGATGGTGCTGGAGATGCTGCTCGGGGACAGGCTGTCCTCATGTGTCCAGACTGACCACAAGTAAAATAGCGGCCTTCTCTCTGCTCACACTGTCGGGGCCAGTGTGGTCCCCCGCAAATCACACACTGCGGCATCCTCGGTGTCTGTCCCTACTGATGGGATCCCTTGGAACTCTTACTCCCTAAAGACCCACGACCCTGAGAGTGTGATCGTGGAGGTTTCGGCAGACGCCTGCTGCTCGACTGTCCTCCGTCGTCTAAAGCTGGGTGCTTCCTGTCCTGACTCTGTCCCGCTGTCTGTGTCCGCTCACGGATCGATGTATCACCTCTCTCAACCCAAAGTGTCTGCTGCACAGATGCTCTTGGATCAACACCCGATCACTGAGTAACAATCTCGCACATCCTCTGCAAAAGTACACCCTGCTGTCTGATCACCTCAGTCAAGGCAGCCAACTGCGCACTCACGTCAGGGGGTGCATTCGCCTCCGGTCGGGTACTCTGCTCCATAATAGGGGGTGCACTCGCCACCGGCACTCTGAAGGTACGGTACGGTCCTGCGTCAACTGCGCACGCTCCTGTGTCGACGGTCGGCCTCTGCGAAGATACATAGCTACAAGAAACAGAATGGGTCTGTAACGCACTAGACCTTTGCAAATTATGAGGTTCGAGTGTTTGATCAGTGTTCTGAGTTTTTTCAAATATTCTGGATGATCGTTGACAGGGTTTCGACCTATAACTCGTATCCCGAGAATTGTAGTTTTCAAGTAGCACTAAGGTCGCCAAAATGATAGACTTAGGCTGCTCTCGGGTTGCATTTTGCGAGGCTGTGCACTGGTACACCTTGATGGTTGTACCGGTACAGAACGTGTACCGGTGACAACTCGATGGTTGTACTGGTACAGATAGGTTTTTCTGCCAACCCAAGCCTCGGGTTCGGGCATACGCTGGGTTTGTACCGGTACACTTTCTCGTGTACTAGTACACTTTGTTGAAAAGGCTGATTTTGTTGGGGGTTGTATTTGCAATTGTTGCAACTCTATATAACCCACCCGAACCCCCTTACAGAGCCCTTTTGAGCCCTATTTCGTGGAGAAACCAGGTGAGGCTTTCTTCTTTGATTTTTGCTCTATTTTGCTTAGTTTTAGTCTTGATGTTAGTTGGACTGCATCAGAGATCTCAACTTTCTACTTTTCCTTGTAGTCTTAAAGCTATATTTTTACAAATAGAGTTTTTATTAATTTCAAATTTGGACTATTTAAACTGATACAAATTTTCAGCATGTTTTATTGTTTTCGGTAGGCGGTGCATTTGGTGGAAATAGGGGAGCGAGACCTATACCTCCAGAAAAAGGTGTATTTCCTTTGGATCATTTGCATGAGTGTGACTTGGTAGGAGAAGTGCACTATCTTTTTTGTTTCTTGTAATTTTTTTTCATTTGAGGGAAACTGTCTTTGATGATGAGATCCTTCTATTCTAGAATGTATTATTTATTATTCATAATTCACAGTAAAAGGGATAGAATATGTGAGATTTATGTCTTAACGCAGGAAAAGAAAGAGTACGTAGCCTGCTTGAAATCATCAGGCTTTCAGTCGGAAAAATGTAGGCACTTCTCGAAGAAGTACTTGGAATGTCGCATGATGGAGAGGTTTGTAATTCTTCCTCCCTGATTTTTGCTGTTGGAAAAATTACATTTCTATTATAGAGTTCTTTGGAGTTACAAATCATCGAGGAGTCAAAAAAAAAAAACAACTTGAGCAAAATAGTGGTGCCACAAATCCTAAGGTATAACACAGCAAAGATTTTTCTTCTACGATAACAAATATTTGTTAATAGTTTATTAAATTTCCTGTCGACAATCTCTTACACGCATGTTTGGTTCATGATTAAAATGGGAATGAAAAATGGAATTGGATTGTATTGGAATAGAAAATGGGAATAGAAAATGGAATGGAGAATCATGGAAAAATGTTTGGTTCATTATTGGAATGGAAATAAACATCTAGAATTTTGGAATGGAACATCTAGAATTTTGAGTGTGTTTCGGTTAAGAGAGAGAAATTGAAATAAACATCTAGAATTTTGAGTGTTTCGGTTAAGAGAGAGGAGACTGATGAAAGGGAGAAGAGGGGGATGTGTTTGCAAGAAAAGTTTTTGAGTCATTTACTTACGACTAGGCCAATCCGGGATTCAAAGCCCGATTGGGCCATACATGAATTGAACCATTCCCATTTTAGAGTGGAATGGGAATTAGGATCCAATTCCTGTAGAACAAACAATAATATTTGAAATCGATGAATCTCATTTCGATTCCATAGTCTAAAATAGGTGAACCAAACAAGCCCTAAATATTTGAATACTAGTTCTAAACCCTTCTCTCTCTCTCTCTCTCTCTCTCTCTTCAGAAACTTGATGGCGAAACAAGACATGTCGGAGCTTGGGTTTGGCAAGGAAGATGAAAGAGATCCTTATGAAGAGTCAAACATCAAAATCAACAATCAATATAACCCTTCAACTGAGAAGAAGAAAATAGCTCCTTGATTCATTGATGATTCTTAACCTTGATATCATGTCTATTATTATATATATTATAGTCTGAAAAGTAATAACAGAAATGAATTTTGAGGGGTATTAGGTATGTAACCTTGGTAAATTGAAATCTTTTAGCATAAATAGGAATGGAACATTAGCTAATTTCGTATATTTGTTCTTGACATCTAAAACTGAGAGCTTGTACTCGCATTATTGAGAGCCTTCAGTGAAATGGACCATGTGTACAACTTTTGCTCAGTTAAGACAAAAGTTCATTCGGCTTCTGAGAGAATAATTTTGTTTTCCTGGATTGAAATTTCGGCATAATATTTAGCTCAGTTGTGTTTTTCTTGATCTGTAGGGGATTCACTTTCAGACATTGTTAAAAAGACATGGAGCAAACATCTTTCTCCATGATATTCTGCTTGTCCAGTTTGATTTTGCCTTGTGATTGTGATGATGCCTCATATAAGTCCTGTACAGGGATTTAAATACCCATAGACATGGGTCATATCCACCATCCGGTATCGTGCCAACAAAATATCAGCACCGATACAGTTCTCGTGTCGATGACATAGTTTAAAATTTTCTATTCTTTAAATTAGTAAATAATCTTCTCAATAAAATTTAAACGATTTGATAAAAATATATACTAAGCAATTAAAATATTTTATTACTAAAAGCATAAATATTTCATGTCATTATGTGTTGGTACACATGTATTTTTTGTGACCGGAATGTATCAGTATGGCGCGACATACATTGGCACAGTGTGGCGCGGTACGCACTGTGCCGTGCCATGATGCATCAGTATGGCGCGACATACATTGGCATAGTGTGGCGCGGCACGCACTGTGTCGTGCCATGTCAGCAAGTGTTTGGCATGATTTCATATCATGACACTTAAATCTTTGGTCTTGTAGTGTTTTTTTCCTTCTGGCACTTTTTCTCATTTAATTATTTTTACATTTAGTGTTTCTTTGAATTTTTCTTGGTTGCAAAATAGGTATTTTATTTGAGTCCGCTGCAAGGTTATACTACAAATTATTGAGGATGGCACATTCCACCGCAATTTCATGACTATCTATCTAAGAGAATAGGACTAAAAACCTTATGTCCTGTGTGATTGTTGATGCTTTTCTCCACCATTTGCTCTTTGAATTTATTAAGTAGATACATTTAGTATCTTGTTTAAAACCAAAACATCAAATCATAATAGATTTGAATTAATTTATAATTTCATAAATTCATCTGAATTAATTCTGAACCTGAAATTTTTTGTTTGGAATGAAAGGATTGAATGGGATACCTCCATTTATTTTTCCTCTTTTGTCATTAATCACATTCACACTGCTTATAAAAAAGAGTAAACTTCAAATACCACCCCTATGGTTTCGCACTTTCTCACTTTAGTATCTTGTGGTTTAAAGTGTATCAAGTTAGTGTNCCAAGCCCTTGGTACTATTGAGTTTTCAGCCGTTGGATGAATAGATGTGCGGTTAGGATGATAGTGGTCCCCGGTCAAATTGTTAGTAGTCCCCTAGGGTTGAGTGGGTGGTTGGTTTAATAGTATAATCTAACGGGTGGAAATGATCAAAGGGTAGATCTAACTGTAGAAAACTCAATAGTACCAAGGGCTTAGTACTATCGATAGTATAGTAGCCGGACTCTCTCTCTCTCTCTCTCTCTCTCTCTCTCTCTCTCTCTATATATATATATATATATATATATATATAGTCCGGCTACTATACTCTTATGAGTACGATCGCCTTCGTACTCATAAGTCGTTTTCGTTGATAGAGCTTCCGAATCGACGATTCATACTGTTAAACATTTTCTAGAGCATTTAAAATTTCTAGAAACTACATTTTATAATTTTTCAATATCATTTACCTTACGATCAATAGCTCACAAAATTAATAATTTTTAACGGCCGATATGTGATACTTGCTAGTTTAACGGTGTAAAAGAATCGGAATAGCTTGAATTTTTTTATAGAAATATCTATTTATTACCTAGATAAAGATCAATAACCCCGATATTAAATTGAAGGATCCGATCATCCATTCTTAGGACGTTGTTTAATTTTGACCATTAATTTTATATCCGCTTGATTGACTTTATAATGATTTCGAAAAGTTATGAAATTTATTTTCTAGAAGTTTCAAATACTCTAGATCATGTTAAATGGTGTGAATCGTCGATTCGGAAGCCCGAATATCGAAAATAACTTATGAATACGAAGGGCTCTATACTCATAAGAGTATAGTAGCCCTACTATATATATATATATATATATATATATATATATATATATAGAGTTATTTGCATACACATCCCTGCAAACATAATGAATTGCAGAAATATTCCTGCAAAACGGAAATTCCATAAGTTGTCCCTGCAAAAGTCCTAAGTTATACAGATATGTCCCTCTGGTTGAAATCTGTTAAGAAACTGTTAATTTTTTAACAGTTTTCTTGTGAAATGACTTTTTTACCCTCATAAATATATCCCTCGAAATCTCTTTCCCTTCTCTTTCTCTCCCTCTTTGGGCCACCTGAGTGGACGGCAGCGACGGCGGCGGCGGCGGCGGCGACGCGGGGTTGGGTTCGCCGGCGATGAAGAAGAGGGAAGAGAAAGAAGGAGAGGAAGAAGGAGAGGAAGAAGGAGAGGAAGAGGGAGAGGGTTTGCTTTCACCGCCGCCGCCGCCGCATCTCCTCCCTCGCCGGCGACGAAGAAGAGGAAGAGGAAGAGGAAGAGGAAGAGGGAGAAGAAGAAGAAAGGCGAAAAGGAAGAGGGAAGAGGGAGAGGGTTCGTCGCCGCCACATCTTCTCCCTCGCTGGCGACGAAGAAAAGGGAAGAGGAAGAATGAGAGGAAGAAGAAGGGGGAAGAGGAAGAGGGAGAGGAAGACAGAAGAGGAAGAGGAAGAGGAAGAGGGAGAGGGCCGCCGCCGATGCCGGCGTCGCCGTCGCCGCAGCTGCCGCCGTCGCCGTCACCGCCACCACCACCGCCACCGCCATCGCCGGCGAGGAAGAAGATGGAAGGGAAGAGGAAGAAGGGTAAAACTGTCAATTTACGTTATTAATTAACCATGGTTAAGTTTTTAATTGTGGTTAACGAAATTTTTTTAACAGACCTTAACGGTAGGGACATATCTGCATAACTTAAGACTTTTGCAGGGACAACTTATGGAATTTTCGTTTTGCAGGGATATTTCTGCAATTCACTATGTTTGTAGGGACGTGTATGCAAATAACCCATATATATATATATATATATATATATATATATGGGTTAATTTCATTTGTAACCTTACAAAATTATGAAATATCATAAATACCCTTCAAATTTTTAAAATTTAACAAATAACCTCTAAATACAATATTTCTTTCATAAATGCCTTTATCTTTACTTTTTTGCTAACTTCCGTTAACTCAGAATTTTTTGTGCTTTAAAATATGAAATTACCATGTTACTCTTTGTTCACTATTTCTTTAGAGGGACAATTTGATTCATATCCTTGAAAAGTTCAAGATTCTAACAAATGCCCCTACACAATTTGAAATATCAAAATTAACCCTATGAATATTTACTTTGTTTTAAAAAAATTTCAAGATATACTATCATTAGTTGGGGTCGTTTTAATCTTAGTTACATTATAGTATAATGAAGGTTAAGAATAAAATTGTCTATTTTATCCCTAAATATTGAAAATTGGTGAGGGCTATATAAATGTATGCTAGTCCATTTCTTTTTTTAAATTTTTATCCATTCAAATTTTGTTTATTTTGATTTAAAATA
Organism: Ananas comosus; assembly: GCF_001540865.1. NCBI lineage: Eukaryota > Viridiplantae > Streptophyta > Magnoliopsida > Poales > Bromeliaceae > Ananas > Ananas comosus. The sequence goes on from NC_033636.1 coordinate 2,232,264, forward strand.
TTTTAATCAATTAAAAATAGAAATTCAATTAATCAANATAGATTAATTGACAGTTTGTAAGGTATACGTGGTAACATTTCCTGCGTCCACAAATAGAATTTGACACTCTACCCTATCAAGCACAAGTGCACTTTCATATATAGAAGAGATTATGAATAATCCAACGGGAAGGTTCCAGTTGGAGGATCTTGGTCAAGATATAGCTCCTCCCCAAGGTTGGACCAAGATATTCTCAAGGTTCGACCAAGGTCATCATAGGTTATTTATATGATTAAATAATATTAAAATCTTCCGCTTCTCTCTATCTCTCTCTTCTCCTGTTCCCTTTCTTTCTCTTTCCAAATAGTAAATAGAAATAAAACATATTTTCCAAGATCTCTTTTAAGATCTGAAAAAATCTTGATTTCTAAGGCTTTAGCTTTATAAATAGCTCGAGAAAAAAGCTCGAGGCGGGGAGGGGGATATGGGCATCGCACAGAGGATCACATGGAGAATCGGCGAAAGCGGCTGCGCGAGAGGGGTCATCCACATCTTCTGTTGCAAAACAAAACAAAAATAAAAAAAAGAGAGGAAAAAGAGCAAGAGAAGGCAGTAGAAAGAGAGTTAAAAATAAATAAATAAATAAATAGTGTATATATATATATAGAAATAAACTCTTCTTTTCTGTCCACCGCCGCCGAACTCGCTGACTGTTAGATGTATGCCCTAGAAGCCAACCAGGCCGACACATGTATTCTTTCTAGGACATAATTTTGTATTTAACTTTAAAATATTATGAACAAATTTGGATTTTTATTTCCATTCATGTTGTGTATGTGTCCATGAATCGTCCAAGGAATTAATAAGATGATGACATATATTCTCGAGAGTTGAGAATTTGAGACATGCGTCATTGGTGATTAATTCCTAAATGCTACCGATCAATGGATGATCACGGAGATGGTGATTGATCCGATGAGATTGGTGCATAGGTCGCTTCCCTTTTTGGATAGACGGGTCTCGAGTCGACAGTGTGGGGACACTGAAGCAAATATGCTGGTGGTTTGTTAGAGAACAAGGTGTCACGCCCCGAGACCGCTACCAATTTAGTCCGGTTCGGGCGCGTCGAACAGACGCCGAACGGACAGCACTTCTCCTGTCCGCCCAAGGCTAACAACCTGATCATGTACAAGAATTTGCCCAGGAAAATTAAATTCATGCATACACGATCAACGAGGAGTACCACAAGTGCCAACAAGAAAGAGCAAGTATCTACAAGCATATACAAGGAAAATAAAAATAGATTACTAGCTATTACATCACATTGCATTCATTTACATTTGACTACATTTACATCTTTACCAAAAATGAATACAAGTCCACTAGGTCATCACCAAAATACATACATAGCCCTCCAATCCTCACTGACATAAGTCACTCATATACAAAGGTGGTGCTAATGCAAAATAGGAAAGCTACTATGCTACTGCTCAGGTACTATACCTTTGCCGCGATCCTCGCACGGCGTGCTCGAACTAGGCCTTGCAACAAAGTAGGGTGAGAACTATTGTCCATAGTTCCCAGTGGGTTCGGCCGCTGACTCCGCCGATCTCCCCACTAGGTCCGAGTGGGCAAAAGCAGATAGATAGATAGATATGAAAACTGTAAATGACATAGTAAGAAAACTATGCTACTATGCCCAAATCATGTGTAATTTATGCATACATCCTATAGTAAGTAGTTTACCAACATGCCATTATGTCCACTAACCATATCCAATGAGCAAATGTTCAATAACAGTGCTATTCTCTCTTCAACCAATCCTTGGCGATCCCTTGGGTCGCTCACAACTCACCTCGCATCTTGTATGGTAAGGAGACTCACCTCGCTCTCAAACCCGAAATCGTCTGTGGGACATCAACTCTGCCCCTCTCGCACCAAACTCCGGAGTGCACGACGACTTGTGTGGCGCGACCACCACAAATATAAACAGACTGTGAGTATGATCCAATCCTCTTAACTCGAGGATACCCTATCAACTAGGGCTAACTGTCACTCGGGAATCTACCTATCCCAATGTCCATGTGTAAGTATTTACTACACTATGTTCTTGTTCAACGAGTCATCGCTAGGGAGTCCACCTATCCCTAAGTTCACAAACACTAGTGCCACTTTACACTAAGTTATATGCCACTCGTTCTGTTTATTTAACAATCATATGCCACTCATTATGTCACTAGGTAACCATCGAGTCCATCTCTTTTCCTCGGCACTATAGGATTCAATGTCAAGACCCAATCCTTATCTAACCACTATATCAAGCATTCAACTCATACATTGATATCAACTAGCAAGCATAAGGAAATGGAATAACAATGCAATCCTATAATGCATACATGCAAGAGATGCGAAATCATGGAGCACAAAGACATAGAGAGGAACCCGGTTGCTTCGGGATGACACCACCCACCTTTCGACTATGTTGGGGTTCTAAGAACGCTACTTGGCACTTGCTTCAACGTTGCTTCGACCTCCTACGTGGAAACGAAGCTCAATCGGTCTTGTTTTGCAGATAACTTTTCACCGGCTCGACGAATCGAAATTCCGTCTTCGTCAACGCGTTTAGACACCTAGCAATTAGGTTAAGAGACCATCAATTGAAATCAAACCTCACTATTCAACAAAATCCCAAATTGGAGCTCTAGATTTGTACTATTGCAAATCTACTTCAACAAATCCCTAAATTCTAGCATTAAGCATCTATTAAGCATGCTAGGGTTCTAATCAAACCATTTCTAGAGCTATAAATCCCAACCCTAGCTTTCTACCATTGTAGGGTTTAGAAGTTTACCTCTTAAGCTAGCTCCAACCAAGGTGAGGATGAAGAAGAGGGAGATGTTCTTCCTCCAAGCTTGCTTCTCCTTCTTCTCCACCTTTTTCTCCTTCCTTTCCTTCTCCTCCTTCTTCACTTCAAGATAGGGAGAGAGAGCTTAGAGAGAGAGAGAGAGGTGTTTGGTTGAGTGTAAGAATGAGAGGAGGAGAGTGATCTCCCCTCTATACCCTTCACTAATGCAACAATTGCACCCAAGTCCCTCAACTTTGCTTCTCTCACACTGCTCAGACTGGGCAGTTTTCGTGCTCGGGGACCTGTCTGTCCCTAGAGGGACCTGTCCCCGAGAGCAGTCTTTGTGGGCAGGGGGCCCTGCCTTTTTCCTACGCATACGGGGACCGGTCACT
>NC_033636.1:2235579-2282527 GCF_001540865.1 Ananas comosus
CAAGTTAGAGACCTGGGGGTCTGGTTCTTGCATATCGCCCTACTAACGCCGCCTCGCCCGCTGAGGCTGAGGCTAAGGCTGAGGCTGTGGCATAATAATAATAATGATATTAATAATAACACTTCTTAATTCTCCCATTCCCGTCCCCCTTTCATTTGCAGATCTCGGTTAGTTAGTGCATATATATGTGTGTATATATATATATCTATATATTACGTTATACAGTTGTTAGGGATACTTTCCTTATAGATGAAGGAGAAATAGATGATTTGGCGATTGAGGAATTGAAGCGGGCGATCGAAGAAGAGAGGGCGGCGCGCGCGGCGCTGAGCCGCGAGCTGGAGAAGGAGCGCAGCGCGGCCGCCAGCGCGGCGGACGAGGCGATGGCGATGATGCTGCGCCTCCAGGAGGAGAAGGCGGCCGCGGAGATCGAGGCCAGGCAGTACCGGCGGGTGGTCGAGGAGAAGTCCGCGTACGACGCGGAGGAGATGCAGACGCTGAAGGAGATCATCGTGCGCCGGGAGAGGGAGAAGCTCGTCCTCGAGACGCAGCTCGAAGACTGTCAGCAGCAGATGTTTCTGATGATCAATAACAACAATGACACCGGCGGCGGTGATATAAACTTGGATCCGATCGATCAAGACCACGGTGCGACAGATAAGGAGAAGGAGAAGGAGAAGGAGGTTGCTGCAATTGACGGGCGCGTTTACGACGTGCATGTCGTCGATGATGATCAGAATGCCGAACATCTGAAACCATGTCGTACAGGATCCGGACCGTCTGAAGCGGCGACGGCCGAACAATCATATGATATTTCGAGCTCCGTATCGGTCGGCGATGCGGAGAGATTGGTGCTCGACAGAGAAGTCGCGCAATTGAGGAGAAGGCTAGAGGCCATACAACAGGGAAGAGAGAGGCTGCGCTTCCCGTTAGACCGAACGGAGAAGGAGACACTTCGCCTGCAGATCTTGAAGGAAATTTCGTACCAACTCGACGAAATCAAGAAGTCGACAGAGTGAGTATGGCTGGAGAAGCCATACTCCACACTCGGAAGATTAGCTCGAGAAGATTACAGTTGTTGTTTCAACCAAAGCCAAAACCAGTCTCTCGCGCTCTATCTCTCTATTGTTATGGTGAAAAACTTTGGCAGCATTTTGCTAGTAGAGTTTTTGGATAATAGTAGGTAATTGTTTTGTTCTATGTAGTGTTCGAGTTGGCGCAGCATCTGGTAAAGATCTGATGCTCTCTCTTGTGATGAGCTCTGATGTTCATTGCTCCCTTGTGTTTTTCATGGGAAAACTCTGTATATTTTGCTTTCCGAGATTCAGATTCTCACTGTGCATATGTAAAAACTATTGCGGAACCAGTTCATGTACATCACAGAATTTAAGATCCAGTGCGAAGTGATTGCATAGATAATGCTCAGAGACTCGCACGCGAATGCAGCTAAAGTTTTATTAAAGTTTCGTCGAAAGGATTAAGCTCCAGTTTAGAACCCCATTGATGTGTCTTTATGGTACTGTTTCTTTGTTTTCATGTAACTGTTTCAAGTTATTTAGATGTATGTTTAAGATGTTTGGATGTTTTTGTGCAAATCAGTTTGGTTTTGAAGTCCTGTTTTGGGTGCTGCTCCATTTTCTTTTGGGGGTGCCAAACAATTCAGAAATTGTGCAAACAAGTGCAGTGCAGTACAGTACAGAACTCGTGCATCAGTATGCAACATTGCATCCAATGTCACTCACATGCGCTTGAATCTATTGCTATCTAGTTAGTAAGAAAGCATAAAACTTGCGTAAATTTATAGACCATTTTGATTTGACTATCTAACTTTTTAAAATTTTGATATTAGCATCCAATTTTTTAGTTTGTTTTATTAAATCATTTGATGGCTTTTCTGATGCAAAATTTTAAGTTAATTGCTTATTTTACTAAATAGATAGTTGCATGAAATGCATAAAATATGCTAATTGAATCTACAGAGATAAGCAATCCATTCATATTTTAAAGTTAGCAACTAATTAAACAACCCACCCAGTTATAGAACATCTAAATTTTATTAAAAATATTAAATTAATGTGTTTGATTCGGTAATCATATTTCCGTAATCCTTCCCATCATACAAACAATTTAAAAGCTATTAATCAGATTAAATTCAATAAAATACATAATAAAAAAATTAAATTTGAATTTTAACTTAAATTATGAATTTAATTGCGAATTCAAATTCAAGTTCAAGTTCAAGTTTAAATTTTAATCATAACTTACATTTGATGTTTGGATTAAATTCACATTTTATAAAAATTTAACTTTTGGGTTATAATTTGAGCTTTTAGTTTCAAATTGAATGTAATTTTGAATTTTTATTTAAAACTTAAATTCAAGTTGTTTTTTTCAATCTATGTTTGACTTAAGTCGGAATTTTAAAGTTGCATTAAAAATTTTATTTTTTACGTTCTGATTAAATTCTAATCATGAATATAATTGTGTTGTAAACTTATCAATTAAATTTAATACTTAAATTTTTATTTATAATTTACAAAGTTAAGTTTTGAATTATGAATTTTTATATCAAAATTTGAATTTGTTTATTTTTTTTATTTTTAAATTTGAATTAAATTTGTAGAAGACCTAAAATTTTACATAGGAAAGGGTACATGGGGTAACATAGTAATTTTGAGAGTAAACAAGATTACTCATAGTTCAGTAATATAAGATACCCACACCCTCTAGATAGTCAGATTAATCATTTTGCTATCAGATTACTTTGGTAATGCAGCATTATCTTAAAAATATTTCAAACAAATGTGGAAATTTTGCATTCTCATATTTCCAGCAAGAAAATGTGAATCAAATGCCTCCTATAAGGGTCTAGAAAGTGGAGTAGATTTTGAGCTTATTACTTAGTCTAGAAAGTGGAGTTGATTTTGGGCTTCTCTTTTTGAAGTTACTTAGGATTCGTTTGGGATTGTAAGGAGATTGTATTACATGCAGTAAGAAAATACGACAAGAAAAATTGTATGTTTGTTTTCGTACATAATATTGCGTTCGGCATATCGCGATGAGTCAGTTATAATATATTTCTGTTATCCTACCAAAAAACGTAAAAGCATATCCCTGTATCATTTTATCCAAACTCTGTTTTATCTAATAACGTTAGATATATCTCAATACCAAACAAAACCTTAGAAACATTGGAGTAGACTTTGGGCTTCTCTTTCTAAAGTTACTTAAAAATAAATGGACAAAGCATGTGAGCCTGATATACTCTTGAAAAGTGATTGTCCTTTTTGGGGATAAGCCGGTAAAACTCTAGAACAGCTGGCTCGCACTCCCTCCTAAAAACAAGCTTATTTCTAAAAAAAAATAAATTTAATTAAATTTTAAATCTAATTTTAATTATTGTATTGACTCATTTTAATTCGCATCAACCAAGGAATTGCCTTGGTGACCTACCCCTCGCACATTAACCAGAATTTGCGTCCAGCAGGCGCAAATTCAGTCACGGCACAAGCGCACACAGTATGTAATCTTTCACCAGTCATCACATTAGCTGGTTTCTGTTTAACTTGAGAGCCTCCCTAACATTGGTTTCATGGAATTGGCATGTTATCATGCACATCTCAAATAGGAGCCTGAACACACCTAAAAAGACTAATGAGATTTGAGAGGTCGAAACAAAAAAAAAAAAGCGTAGTTCTCAGCACGAAGCATCCTAAGCTACTACTGCGGTGGTCGACATTTCTCGACATATGACGCGCGCGCCACAGAACGCAGCACACTGCTAAACTTGCCCATGAGAGCACATGCCAAAAAGACCTCCAGAATTGGGGCAATAACAGGCTTTTTATGAGAATTGGCTAAGTCCACAATCAAGAAAAGAACCACACAATAATGCTAACAGAGTGATGTTAATTAAGAACCAGCCATTACTACATGTGGGTCCAGAAACGTTTGTTTTCAGATCTTACATTGATGGAAGAGAAACTTGGATGATATCTTCGACTTGCCTCCGATCGATGAACAATTAGCCACATGGTTGCATTTAATTTTCTCCATTCTTCAATAAGGACTTAAATTGATTCTGGAAGTATTATTATATACATCTTTTCATCGAATAGCATGTCCTTGCTGTGCACATGCATGTTCTACTCTCATTAAAAAAAAAAAAAAAAAAAAACAGGGAAGAGAAGTAGAAAAAGGGGGAACGGAAAAAAAAAAAGAAAAAAACAACAACAACAACAAAAAATGACTTAAGATGATTTCAGAATAGAGGCCTCAGAACCAGGGGTGGCGGTGGCTGGAGTAGGTATCAAGGCAAGCATTTGATTCTTGATGACGCCCATGAACGTCTCAATCTCCCTGAAAATCGGAAGATTCCCAGGGCAGCATGGTTGCAGACTGGCGACAGCGGAGTCGAGAATTTGGGCCACCTCAGCAGGCGGATATTGTCTCTCGGTGCAAGCCTGTCAGACACCAGCGAGGAAGTCATAAGTTATCCGACTAAATTCAAGCGTCAAATGCAGGAATGATACTTGATGAGCATGTCGAAGATATTTTCACATTACATAGCGACTCCAAGAAATCCAAGACCGGTAGTTTTGACGGAGATTAGAGAACAGAAAACTAACGAATGTTTGCAGCACAAAATGCTTCAGATCTTTAAATAAGAGGTTTAAGAAATGGTGCTGGCCCACCAGCGGTGGCGAAATGGATATGGATAACTCGAACGGTTCAACATACTTAGAACGGGATTAACATCCACTGAGTTGACATAATCAGACCATAAGAATTACATAATGTTTCAAACTTATACATGGATTATATAGATTCCTATTTGAGTATCCAAATAACAAGTATTTAGCAGAAACCAGTGAGTTTTGCATCAACTGAGGCAAAGTATAATTATAGGTCTGCTACTACATTAAAGTGCAAAAAAAATGCACCCTTGGTTTCACATTCACTGGCTTTAGGTAGATGATTTGAAGAGGTAATCTATCCTTTTTTGTCAAACAGTGCTTTCTCCACTGTCTATTTCTAATCTCAAACGAGGATCGAGATAGAATGACTTTTCAAGTTTAAAACAAAAACACAAAGACAAAGTGTTGGTGTTCCCATGCAGAAAATGGCACTAATGAGTTCTGCCTACTAGTGTTTCTAAACATGAGTCACAAAATTATATCATCGGACTACACAAATGTTAGGTTTTTCTTCTATCGGATGAAAGGACACATTATCAAACAAATGTCATTGATGAAAATTTACCTGAATCATTAGCATTATAGCTACGCACGACGAAATTAGTTCCGAAGGAATTGGCGCTTCGGCATCAAGACCACGATGAGATTTGGGACTTTGAGCACGAGCTGCTACTGTATCGAACATGTTATCCTGATACCCTGAATTGGCATGTCCTGAATCAACAGGAATGCGTCTAATTCCTGGAATTGTCGAGAAGGATCCTGAATTATTAATGTTCAGAAAACTCAAAGCCTCTCCAATCTTAATATAAGCATCTTCTCCTTCTTTCAATGAGCACATTGCCTGACGATAGGTATCAAAAGATAAGTCATTATACAATCGGACATAAGACAAAAAATATATATATCAAGAAAATAATTAAAATAGAGATTTGGACTTTTTCTATTGCTATTTATGATACATAAAAGAATATTAAATATAACTGACTGTAAGATTGTAAGACTAGAAATTTAAAACAAAATTTGAAATCTACAGATTTCACACCAAACCTGTGAAAATGATCAGTTTTACCTGCAGAGCAACATCAACCATCATTTTTGCTCTTTGTCTAGAAGTATCAACAATCTCCATTACTTGAGATCCCGAGTCTTGATTAAGAAAATAACTAGGATTATAAGAATCTGGGGGTCCAGCAAACGCTCCTGAATTTTCCACAGGCCTAGTCCATGGATGTGATGAACTACCATGGTACGTGTTACGTTGCCTTAAAGAGAGCAAGGCGGAAGAAACCTATATATGAAACAACCCAAAAGAAAAGACTTGTCTTACCACTTGAATAAATGGTTTCGAATAACAAAATCAAGCACAAAAAAGAATAAAAACCAACAAATGGATGAAACTTAGCACAAAAAAAGAATAAAAACCAATAAATGGATGAAACTTCATAGATAAGCATACTTGATCGTTTGCATCTCTAAGCTGTACGAGTACCATTGCATACTGCTTTTTGAAATGGTCCGAGTCTTTAATAGTATCACCATCCTTTTGCTTTCCTGAAACTTCTTCATTCATGTGCCTCAACTCTATTAGCAAAGCTTCCTGAAGAGGATAAAAAATTTCATGAGCATGGGTATTCATTTTATGAAAAATTCATAGACGGTTGATGGTGTCTTTTACAACTTGTTTTTGATACATAAGTTATTATGAAATGACAAACACTTAAAGAGTGTAGATTGCAAATCCATTAACCTCAATGATATTTGATTAAATCTAATAAACAGAAGTATCCTAAATTAAACTAAAAGATTGTAATACAACACACCCCTACCGTCCTCCTTTTGCTGCAGCACCCATTGCTGCTGCCACTACTACTGGAGTAATATCTAACCATCACCTAACTCTGTTATCATCTATTATTACAGCTACCAACACTGTTGAAACCACTTCTGCAGCTCCAGCTGCTGCCGCTAGCAATACCACATTGCATTGCCAGACAACCATCGCTACAACTTCTATTGTTACCATTGCCTCAGATTTCTCTCTGTTGACACCACCAGCACCTTCTCCTAACACTATCAAGACATGAACGCATTTAGCTACCAGAAACTACCATCTACCTTCACCGGAACCACTACCTCTACCACTGACCATCACTCTTGCCAACCTGTCACACCTTTTGCCACCACGCATCAACCACCACATCCTAACAGTATAAACTTATCACCACCTTTACCATAAATTTCACCCTTCTACTGTCACCGCTGGCACAACAACTCCATTATTCCCAAGGGCATTTACATGATCATATTGAAATAGCCAACTAATTTCTATGTCAAGCTGGACAAAGGAATGCTAAATTGTGCAGAAAGTGTATCCCCATGAGACAAAAAAAAATCCTCATAATCCTATTCTAGGAAAGCGAGTCCTGATAAGTGATTCCAAAAGGGCCGCCTAGATTTGATGCACCAAAGAGTGCCTAAGGAAGAAGGCAAATCACCAAGCTCGGTTGTTTATTATTGCCCTGCTGTGACAATGAGGGCATGAGAAATATATGGAAGATAGTCGGGCCAATTAAGTTGGAATTGCAGAGAAGCATCATTAAAGAAAAATTATCTGTTGGACGGAAGACAGAAAATAACTGGTTCTTCACTCTATAAGTAATATTGGCTATAGCACCAAAATTGAGAAAAGCTATCCAAACTTGTTCACATAGACGCACTAAGGGGCTGTTTGGTTGTACGCATTTGCAACTGCAATTCCTTTGTTTGGTTTAGTGTAGTTGAGTTCAACTGTTGCAGTTCCAACTGCACAAGAAGGCCCAAATGCTGCAGTTGGAACTACATCCAAATTGGTCGTAGTTCCAACTGCAGCAGTTGGTGAGGGATAGGATCACCCACAAATTAACAATAATAAATAAATAAATAAATAGCTAAATAAATAAATAATATATGTATATAGGTAAATAAAAATACTTATAAATAAACTCATACTAATAAAATTTTTTAGACAATACAAGCTTTGTGCAAAAAATTAATTTTTTTAAATTTATTTTATTTAAAATATAAATATAGTTTTTTTTTTCTAAATTTTTATAGAATGTGATCGTGTATGTTAATTTAATAAGTTTTAATTAATTATAATTATTAAATTTGATATAATAAAAAAAATGAGAGAATCGTTTAAATTTTAAGTTTGATTTACATATTAAAATTAAATAAATTAAAAATTTTAAATGTGTCGATTAATAAGTTGAAGAATTATTGAAAAATATAAAAAATTTATATATATCTACTTATTTATTAAAATAGTAAATTTAAATAATTAATAATTTATACAATTATTTTATGTTTAGTGAAGTAACCCACACTCTATCTGAAAGTGACAAAATTCATAAATACAACTACCAACTTCATATTACCAAACAGAAGAAATGTAACTGGCAGCAGTTTCAATTGCGTAAAACCAAACAGACTAGGTGTAGTTACAACTGCAGCATTTGCAACTGCATGTATTTCCAACTACACTGTTTCTGCAACTACATCCAACCAAACGGCCCCTAAGAGAATAACAAATTGCAGCATCTATCAAATTATTACCTTTTTATCAAGAGCACGTGACAGTTCAGCCAGTGCTCTAATATCAGCTTCCCTTTCTTGTATCTGTGACAACGTACAAGGTTGACTGTACATCGCCTGTTGTGCAGCAACAGTAACTTCACTCACGGCAAGTTTAGCCTGAACAATTGAATCGATATTGTTACCCTGTTGCAGAAATTCCTAGGTAAATTATTTATGATAAACCAGAATTAAGAAAGATAAAATGGATGCAGGATGAAACAATGATATAACCTCTGCTTGCTTCATTAAAATACTCATGGGATGAGTAGAAGAAGCAACATGAGAGGTTCCATCTATGCTTTCATAGTTCTTGCTTAAAGCAAATTTCGGTACACTGCCGACTTTCCATTCCTTAGATTGATCTTCAAACTTCACATCTAAGAAGCTGTTGCAGTATTTGCCAGCAACCATATTCTGCCTTCTAAGAGCCTCAGGAAAATTCTCCAACGGATTTAATGGCATGCAATCAATGTCCTGAAAATACAAAGAAAATTTCATGCCATTAGTAGTTACATTTAGGCATATTAATCATCAGGTATTTTCCTTCATTTTATTCTTGCTTATAAAACTTAGAAACTAATGAGCCACAAAAAACACCAGAACTTCAACTAGAGGGATCAAACATCCTTTTTAGTAAGAAATTTTACATAAAAATCGAGAAAGGTAAAGATAAAGATATCTTTAGTCGCAAAACATAATAAACCTGTCAGAGATACAACTTAAGAATGTTAGATAGATGATGTTTGAATTATTAGCAAAAAAAAAAAAGAAAAAAACAAAAACATATGAAGTATGGACACAAGTTTTACAATGGGACAAATTTACAAGGTAAAAATGTACCGGCCTGCACTATGGAATATAGACCATTTTGATTTGACTACCCAGCCTTTCAAAATTTTGATTCACAACCCAAGCTTTCAACTTTTTTGATTTGAGTTAGTCAACAATACTTAAGACTTGAAAATGTGAATGCATTGTTTATTTTTACAGATTTAGTTAGTATATTTTATACAATTATCACAACTATAAATTCATTAAAGTAATTAGCTTAAATTCTGAAGTCAAAGTGTCGTTGACTAACTCAAATCAAACAAATGAAAGATAGGGTAGTAAAATCAAAATTTTGAAAGGTTGGCTAGCTGTTTCAAAAAAGTTCATAGTTCAAGCAAGTTTTGTACATTTTTACGAATTTACATTGTCAATTGCATAGAAAATAAATAAAAACAGAAAACTATGACATGAAGATAGAAATTATAGAAAAACGAAGGACAGATGATCTTGAGTCCAATCTTGCTAAAGTTCATGCTCGGCAAAAACCAGGTATCACAAGATAAAATATCAAGATACCACAAGATAAAATGTTACTTCGAGAGATACTTATATGCTGGTTCCCACTCAAATAATATCAAGAATGAACCTAACTTTACATCTTTTAGCATAATTGTTTTAGCTTTAAATTTTCTATCATAAAATATGCTGCTAAGCATCTTTTAGCAGAACGCTTACAAATATTGCCCAAACAATTGTTACCTTTGTCTCATTCTTATCCGTTCACCCTTGTAAACATCATATTTACAACCTTAACTTGTTATAAACTATATGATGTTTTCAAGGGTAAACTGATAATAAACAGCTAGAACTAAGTATTATTAACAGATGTTCCTATCTTAGAATCCAACAAAGATGCTTAACAGGGACTGCTATGAAAAGAAAACTAAATCTAAAGGATTCATATGAATAGATGTGAAGCTAGGAACATTCTTGAAATTGTCCAGACAATCGGTGGCCTGCATATAATTTTCTCCCTAATTTCATATGCATGTGATGCTAGTATATCAATACAAGGTTCATGAGGAACAGCAGATAGCACTGATGGAGCGTATGTAATTTTCATTCCAACAGTAGTATAAACAGAAGCAGATTGATCCTGTGACTACATTAGAAAGGTGAAGATAGTGGTAGAGTGGCAACACTATATTAGTCAAATTATTATGACGATAGATTGTAATAATTAAGAAGTTGGTACTCTGTAGTCTCCATATTAGTGATGCACCGCATTAAAATGGGTGAAGGGGCAACACATAGCAACAGTACAAGATACACCACGACAAAAAAAAATTATCTTGAAAAGCAAGATGTAAGACTTCTCTTATCATTTTATGCAGCCATAACAGCATTTTGTTATAGTAACCAGTTATACATGCCAAGACAGTTTAACTTATATGCTCTTTCTTTCAAGATGCTTCTATCATAATTGTTAAAAAAGTCAACAGAAGAAAAAGATTCAACACAGAAATCACAAAGAAAATTTCAGACCTCTATACACTAATGCTCAGTTTTACATTAAGCACCGCCGCTTCTGTAAAGCATCTTATATCATTATCTTGTTGTCAGAAAACTAGAAAAGCATTGCGTTGTAAGAAATGTAAATCAGAAAACTAGAAAAGCTACACTGAGACGAGGTGTTTACCATCACGAATTCAACACCTAATTCGGGCCGATCAAACTGAACCCTACACCTGTTGCGATCAACAGTCAGGACACTTCCATCGTGAATTTCTCTTGTTTTGGGATGGCAAGCAATAACACGCTGGCCAACTGATAAAGGCCGAGCAAGATCATTTGGGAGCCCTTCCCTAACACCAGCTCGAAGTTCGGCATAATGCACCCTAACAGAGTCACGATACCGTTGAAGCTTCTCTCTTTCTTCCTGCAAAAATTTTTTTGATAGTCGACGAGGCTTTCCAAGAGAACTGCAGCAAAAGGCAGATTTCATAATACAATATTTGAGAAACGAAGAACACGAGATATTTACAATAATGACCTGATGAAGTTATCTTATTATGCATATAGCCTTTTAAACCCTAAATTTTCATACAAGCCTTTCGGAAATTTAGTAAAATATATGGTCTGATGACCACATGCTAGCAGAAATGTCCCCCTAAAAGTGCTTTTTAAGATACAAAGTCAAACGTGCCACATGAAATAGATGGCGCTCCAACTTTTAATAAGATCATTTTTTTTTCCATAGAAACTGCGCTTTGGAGGAATACATATGAAAATTTGAATATTACAGCAGTCAATATGCAAATAAGTAGGGACCCAAGGAATTACGGACCTCCTTATGACACCCCACTCAGCACGAGTCAGCCTTGGTACATGGCCCAACCGCACGTGATTCAAATACTCAACAAACTCACTTTTGGCAAACCACGGATAATCAATTGCACTATAGAACCACTCAAATACACACCATCTACGCAAAAGACGAGATGACAGGCAGTGAGAGAGTTTCTCCTGCAATTCATAATAAACTCAGAATTAACCAACTACACAACTATGAGAAACTTCCACTATTGTGTAACAATGTATACTACCAAACCTTAACAACAGTGGCTCCATTGCCAGGATAGAAAAACTTTTCAGGCCGATGATCTCCATTACTCTCATTTGACTTCCAGGCCAGTGCCTTTATCAAGCCCATCTTCCGACGCTTTCTACTTGTGATCAGAACATTACCCTGGTTTTCTGTTGCAACTTGTGCATTTGTTTGTGAGACATCCCCAGCTGTTCTTCCAAGATCAACAACATTTGACAAAGAGATCTCTTGAGGTTTAATTACTTTGCCCTGTTTTTGCGCTGGACTTGCTTGACCGGCACGTCTAACTTTACTAGAAGATTTCCTCCCTTCTTCAACAGAGACCTGAGAAGTTCAAAGGAAAATATGCAAAAATTGCAGGTCTTAAGTCTTTTAATTTGAATACACGATGAAAATCATATATGGATAACCTGAATTACATTCATTGGTCACGGAAAGCTAGTTTCAAAGCATAATCATCAAGTTCGCAATTTCAAATTGAATGCAACTTCTCTAACAAATGGACAACTGAATTACATTAATTAATGTCAAGCAACTAGTTTCAAACCACAACCGTAATTTCAACTTTCATATTGATGAAAGCTTGATTAAAACCACCAAAACCACGTTTTCACCAAGTTTCTTGGAATCATGATCAAATTCCATAGCTCACAATGGTACTGGGCTAACGCAAAATCACAATGTGCATCTTCTGTGAAACTCAAAAAGAAAAACTATTTCTTATAAACCTTTCTAAATATCCAACAACTGGTTAATTTAGAGGGACGGCTCTTGAGGCGTTGGCCCAAGAACCTTTAGTTTCAGTTATGCCAAACTTATCGACATAAGACAAAAAATAATTCTGGCCAAATGCAGGTAATCTCAAACTATCCAAATTTAAATAGCCAAAAACTGATATACAATTTTCACTGAACTAGCTAAACTGGACAACACTTTCCATCTCTTCCTAAGTTTGATCCCTGTCTTTCCTAAGTTTGATCCCTCTCTACCACCTTTAATTTTTCATCCCCTATTATCCCTCTCAGAAAATGTGCTCATAATCCCGGCCCGCTTTCCTTCCCATCCATTGACTATGCTAAGTTCCTACTTTATTCTTCTCCTTTGCACCTAATCCAATATACTCTGATAGTAGGTATTAAGGATCTAATTATTGAGTTCTAACATTCTACCATCCAAGAAGTAAGGCGTATGAGTCCTTTCCCTCCATTGTTCATTCCAAACAACGATTTCCGTTCTCATCCCTTTCTGACCATATTTTAAAGTCAATTACGTCTCCAAATATGTTAGTCTAGCATTCATACTCCCTTTTCCCAAACAATGTTTTACTAAAGATGTTTCCAGTTTCCCATACTGCTTTTAATCCCCTATAACATGCCATCGCTTGTTGCACTATAGCCGATTTAAGGAAATTTTTGTTGATAAGATTAGCGTTTAAAACAGCATTGATAATGATATAGCTATGAAAATCTACAAATTGAGTAATGACAACCATGCTTGATGTCTCTACTACCAACTGTCTCATGCATGTTACTCAAATTTGAGCAAACGTATACGTTTTGACTGAAAACAAAACAAAAATCCTGGAAAGCTGAACATACAGACTTGTCAACCATTTGATAATCATTGGAATTCCAAATATATGGAGAAGGATAAGTAACCTCAGCAGTTTCAGGTTCTTTTGGAGTTTCACTATTTAATTCAGCTTTTGACACCTGCATCTAACCAAAGTAAAGAATTAAAGCACATAAATTCACGATTTCTCATCTAGTCAGAATTATAGTAAGACCGTCCGTTGAAAATTTTAGCAAACAATCCCTACTTAACACAGATACCTTTTTAGCGGAAGGTTTTCGTTTTCTTTTCTCTGTCTTGCTGCTACATGCACAACTTTGTTGCTGCGTTTCAGATACAGTATTTACATCATGCTGTAAGCCCTTCACAAGCTTAGAATTCTTCTGAGTAGCACTATCAGCTCCAATACTTGCAGACCGTTTTTTATCCTTCTTCGGAGAAGTTTTCAACTTATCTCGAGGCTTTGATTCAAGCACATTCAGCTTCTCACCAGAATTCATATCTTTCTTTTCTTCTTTTAGCTGCGCTGATGATTCTAGACAGTCAAAACATAGCTATTAGAAAGATATTTAAGTTGCATGAAACACCATGCAAGCCACTTCTCCTATTAAAATAAGAAGAGGCATTGTTCAGTGCTTAGGAAAATAAATTAGATGCATATAGGTTATACCAGAATCAACAGCAGAACTAGGAAGCAGGATATTAACAGAAAGATCTGCCAACGTCTGCAGTGCATCAAAGCCAGGGCTTTCATCTGAAAAAAATTAGTTAAAACAAAAAAAATACGTGAAGAGAATTTCAATCAATTTCAATGATACATTGAGTCATTGAGACAACATCTCCATATAAAGAACAAGATATTCATGCATCCAAACAGGGCCTTACTTTTATTTGCTTATTATATAGAAGTATGTACACTCACAAGTCAAACAGGATAAAAAGCACCTGGTTCTAAATTCGTGTCCAGCCAACTATATAAATCAGCCAACTGACCGATCCTCATGTTAGGTTCCAGCCAAACCAGACAGCCACATTTGAAAGAGGTTCTCTTTCTCTATTTCTTCAAAATCATAGAAACACATTCTCTACATAATTTCTAATGAATCTAAATTTATTTTAGGGTAGACTATGATGCATTAAGTTCAGACTCATGAAGTATTGCTAATATGACAAAGTGTTTAGATCCTATGAAGCTTTGTTTTATTTGTACCACTCATCGTTGGAGCCTTTGAAAGTCCATGATTGCTTTAAATCATTTTGAAAGCCTTTGGAAAGAGTACTACAAGTTATTCAGGTGGTTGAAGCAAAATCTTCATAACTTGTTTACGCCACATCTCCATTATCTCTTCCACATAAAGAGGTTCTCCTCCTCCCACACAAGCCTTTATATTATTATCTTTGTAAGTAGAATAAGTTATCTTAAAAACCATGATTATGAGGACTTTGCAGTAGATTTAAAACAAGCTCTCAGTGCAATCACAAGTTCCAACATCCAAACAGGTCCTAAGACATATATGTTAAGGAGTGAGAGGCAAAAATAATGTCATCAAAGAAAAATAAACATAGATGGACTCTGCAAAATGAGAATCTATTTAACCTGCGCCAACAATAAAAAACGAAGTAAAAGCATACCTCCAAAAAACAGTTGACGGCTCCTGTTCTTTGATGCTTTAGACCCCCGTGCTGCTTTGCCATCCATAACCTCCATATCAGTTTCATCTTTGACCTTTCTGCTATTCCGGCCCTCTTCTGTACCACTGCATGCTTCCCTATCATCATCGAATTGATCATTATCTCTATTCTTTGCTTTTGGTTTCTTTCTCTGGGACCTCTTCAACTTTTGTTGAGTTTTAGCAGGCCTGACACCTTCATTATCCATCATACATGAAACTTCTTTGGCATCATCTCCATTCTCGGCTTCCCTGCTTCCTAAGCTACCTTCTGGGCACTCCCCATCAGTTTGGATACCCAGTAACTTTGAACTATCCATCTCCGATTCAGCATTCTGCATTTCGTCACATAAGAAAGTTCTATTATAACATGAAAATACATAAAAAGGAGGATAGAAGAGTTCTAGATTGTAACCTTTCTTTCACTCTTAACAGGAGTTGATCCTATTCGGTCAACGCGCCTTCCTGGTGTTCTAGAAACTTCTGGTGAACCTCCTCTCTGAGAAGCCTCTGCCAAAGCTAATGCTGCCACGTGGAGGCCTTCATCATCGCCGGCATTAACTTCAGGTTTTACATTCCTACCTAGTGGACCTATTTTATCCTTGTCATCTCTGTTATACATGCTCGAAATAAGTACCCGAGGAGTCCTTTTTCCAACAGCACGTGGTCTATTTCCTGCAAATTGGTCTGCCAATATTTCAAGAGCTCAACTTTTAGCTAAAAAAAGCAGATGACGAGATGATAGAGTTTGTGTATACATGCATAACAAAGTTAAGGATACGATCTCTCTCCTGACTTTAGAGAGAATAACAAGTGGCTGCAAAATAGAGGTTCCCAATTCAGAAATACATATATAGTTGCTACTGAAACCCTTTTGACTTGAACAGCCAAAACGTGTGAATGGTTCTTTTGACAAGTATTTACTGATGCTGCATTTTCTATCGAGTTCTAGTGAATGTTGATATTTAACCAGTTTAATCAAACGGAAATAACGATTCAATTCTTTACATATAGAACAGAAAGAAGACAGTATTTTATTCTTCCTGAAAACAAAAAAAATACAAATAGAGGGCAACATATAGGCAGATGGAATGGAGGTAAGGCCAGATCATTCTCAAGAAAAAATTGAAAGAAGAGTTAATTGCATGGAAAGGAGGTGAAATCACAATCAAGGTAAGATATTTTAAAGAATAAAGTTTCTACATGAGTGGAACAGTAGACCTGAACAGATATGTGCACCTCCGAAATGAGAATAATTACATCTGAAAATAATGATTAGCTAAATATTCCCGATTGAAGAGGGAAGGGAAGAAAAAGAAAAACTCCCAGATCATCTATCTCCATACTAACTTTCGGAATTAAATTATGCAAACATGATCTTCCATATGTTAGGAATAGAAATAGCCATTATGTATCCATCAAGATCAAAATGTCAAAGGTGACAAGCAATGAGGAAATAAAACAAGTACATAAAGTAGTCGAATCTGAAATAAGATAAGACCTCAAACTGACAATAATTAAGAAACCACAAGAATCAACCAAACAAAAAAAATGTAAGGACATTCGAATCAGCACATCATGCAACAATGTTAAACATCTAAAACTGACAGTTAAATTGATAAGTTCTTTAAGTAAGCTAAAGCTGAACTTCGTGAATTACATATATACATGCAAAAGAATATCACAAAATTTTCAGTGTCATGAATAAAAAATCATCGTAGTGTTTAGGACCTCTTGGCTCCACTCAAACTTCTATAAAACTGCTCTAATAGTTATAATATCCCTAAAGCTCTAAACGTTTTTATAATAAAATTCCTTCAACAGCTCTCTGCTGAGGCCTGAAGCTACAGGCAGAAGCTTTAAAATCAAGCTTCTTCTTGCGGGGACAAATTCAATAGACCACATGTCTGATTTTTGCTCCTTTTTCGAGAACATGTGCAAAGTCAGGCCACAAAGGCACTTTCTACATTATATATGCCCTTGAGAGGCTTTCTAAGTATGCAAAGTAAAAAAGCTTTAGCAAGTATAATGACTGAAGGCCATTTGAAGAAATAATATCACTTCAGATGCTTAAGAACTACCTCCAGAGCGTTTCTTCTTCAATAAAGAAAGGCATCCATAGCTTGACGAAGCTGACTGATACTGCAATAGATCAGGATATCGTGCATCAGGTGTTTTTGACATTAGTCGATATTTTCCACGACTCTGCTTCTGTGGCTTCCGCGAAGATTTTGGTACATCGTTGCTTTCTCGGTCACTATTGCTTCCTTCCTGCCAGTCAATAGTTTCGTCCCTTAGTATTATAACTCAAATCATCAAACTACGAGATAACATTTTAAAAAGTTCGGAAGAAATAAGAGGAAGTAAAGATGCAAATTGAATACATATGAGAGAAGATGAGAGCATCATAAAAAAAAATAGTTGATGGTGCAATACTCTCTTGATGAACTCAGATGTCACATGGCAAGATTAATAATATGGCTATATTCAACGACAGTAAAATATATTGGGATTATGACAACTTCGTTATCACATATTTATCTTGATGGCAAGCGCTTATAGGGTCAGAGTCCAAACTCCAGATTTAAGCATAAAACAACAACATTTTGAATGGTAACCCACTGTGTGTACTATTTCCTTCAATGGATCCAGGTCCATCAGTAGCTACCTCATTCTCATAAATGTAAATCATGATTAATTTTCTTACTAAAAATTAATATGAATACAGAAAGAAGGTCAGCAGCATCATGCAAAACTCAGGATCTTTAAGTGTACTGCACTGATTCTAAAGACAGCTTCCGCAGGTAAAATTTGCACACAAGTTCTCATAATAGCAGGCCATAAATTTCCATCAATAAGAACAGGTTTTCGTTGGAACTCACATCCCCTGGTTGATTCTTCATTTTCGGTAGGTGTATAAATTATATGTTGACCAGTTAGTTCCAGCCAAATGTATTAAACAAGCTGAATTCGTTGGATAAGGAACTCTATATCTTAAAGAATGTTGCTGGTTTAATCCAACAAATTTGACATGTGGTGTATATGGATACATTATTTGATTATTAAGTGCTAAGGCCAAAAACAGAAGGCTACCCACCTATGCACAACAAACATTAGCCCTTACTAACCTTTTCTAAAACTAATAATAGATGAATATAAATAGCATATAGCCGTTAAATGTTGGACAACAAATTATAGCTATTGAAATTTTTACAGCTCTGAATTTAGGGAAAAAAACAAAGCAACTCTAAATTAATATGACAAGTTTTTCAATAGGCAGAATGAAAGTCTCCCAATCGTTGATAACCTAGGCTCAAATTTTGAAATCAAATTGTCCCACGCACCCAAAAAACTCCACTTAATAGATAAAAAAGGACAACTCTAAGATATCAGAACATTAAATTCTGCAAACATTTTATTAGTAGCAAAGAAGAACTTTCCTTGAACTAGAAATCCAATACTTACTTAAAAGCAAATCCATCGATCATAAAATCCAAAAAGTTTGTTAGCGGATTAAGAAATGGATCGTACACTACAGTAGTATTACACAACTAATTTTGAAAAAAAAAAAATACTAATGGTAAAAGGAAAATATATTAACAGCGTTTATTTTTTTTGGTAATTGGTTGAAGGCAACCTACTATATCATGATACATATTTGAGAATATTTCAATGGTGATGGCATCCATTCCTATCGTTTTGAGATTTCCATGTTGAAATCTGACAAGCTGTTACACAAATAAAACTTAGTTACCAGCTAATTATCTAGATGNGTAGGGGGGAGAATAGTATATTTATTTTGATAATTTAATAGTAAAAGGTTTTAAATATATGCAGGTTTTATTTCACTGCCTAATTATCACGTTTTGTTCTTTACATTGAACAGATTCTCCTTTTCAACTGCTACAAAACCCTATAGAAATCTTATGCTACCCTATAATGCAGCTTTTAAACTTCCTCTCAAGTCTCAACACAACTACGATTTTTCAGAACTTCACTTTGGAAGTATCAAAAGCTAAAATCAGCATATATTAATAAAAAGAGGAAAATAACCTCCATTAAATAGTGAGCAAATTACATTCAACTGAACAAAAGTACATCAGAAGGTCTGGCGACCGCTCTAGCAACAACAAGAGTGACATTAAACTGACCAAATAAAGAATGTAATCCAGCCTAAATGGAAACTTCAACGGGGCAACAAACTACAAAGTCATTGTCGGCAATCAGATCGCCTCTCCTTTCTTTGCAATTGAACACCAATCCCCTTCCCTACCCTCCAATTAATCCTATTACCCTCCTGTTACTTCATTCTATATTCTAACCTTGGCCGAATTTTCTGTTGAATAATACTCCAATTGAGGGCACTAGATTAACAATGTAAAGTCTTTTGATGGCAACCCATTATTTTAAGCACATCAATGATATTTCCATAGAAGCTATAAAAAATAATCCCACACCCCAATCTCTTATTTCAATACAAACTTGCCTTATTTTAGCAATTTTCTTTCAAATCTATTATTGTGAAATTCATTTACTATACAATTTTTAAAAACATTGGATATATCATTTGTCTGGTAAATTTAGGTAAACATTAGAAAGCCCCTATAGGTTATAACTCGGCATTCATTTGTCTGTTTGCTCCACATCTACCTAGTGATTAAATAACTAGTAGGCCGCTAAGTACTATATGTATATCAATTTTACATACTATAGTTTTTCCTTTTTTGAGATAGAAATTTCACACCTTATTTGGATAAAATGCCTTTGAATCCCACATGTGTCCATCCGACATAAACTACAACATTTGTCAGTTTCTTAATCATAAACTCATTGTTTTAAAGAAACTGAACTGGTTGTTTTAAAAAAGCAATTCATCATAGTTCAAAGTTGTTCAACTGTGCATTCAACATGAAAATACTACGCAGCTACATCAAAGGTTCTCAGACCACATTGCCCTGCCATATAGAACCCTTTCTGTGGGTGGATCACAAATTGACCAGCAACCAAATATCTGGACCATATTCCACATATGTTGTAGTATAAGAAGTCCACATTTCCAGATGTCGCTGCGTACGGACCAAATATGCAGCCTCCTTTCTATACATCTACTCAAATGTAATGTCAAATAGGAAACTAGCCTATGATAGTGAGCAAAAGTTAAGGAGACGCTCAGGCACCCAAAAGCGGTTGGCAATGGGTGGCAAATGCTTCATGCGTAGCCATAATTTATATGTATGCATAGCCATAAGTTATATCAATCAAAAAGGTTCTCAGAACCTCAAAGTGATAGACTACAAAAGGATGAATGAGAATCAAGTCTTTCACTCTCTATTCAACTACTCATCCAAAGTTTATGGGTTTGATGTGAGGGCCCATATACATTTAAAATTGTAATGCACAACTGCCTTCAAGATCAAATGACAAGTAAGCATCCAAACTCACCAGCATATTGTAATGATCAGTCATCATTGCTATCAGTCCAGCTGCAGTAGCTGTTCCTTCTGGAAGTGATAAATATGCCTGAAATTTCACAGAGAAATTAGGAAGAACCACTGATACAAAGAAAAACATTCCCTTCCAATTTTTTATTTCTCTAAACCACATTTGGAGAACCACTTCATATAAGAAAGAGAACAAAATGCGATTCAACAGAAAAGAAACTGAAATGATTAGATGACTCACAAGAAAATGTACCAATGTTTATTAAAATTAAAGCCAAACAGAAACTTAATCAAATCACACCTATTTGAATAACAATTCATTAACAAAGCAACGAAACAAAACTTCATAACTAGTCTTAAAATAAACTTCAATCCATAGTTTTTTTAATTAGATAATTTCAGGCCTGTTGAGTGGAGGATGAGGGTTTAGGTCAATCGAGGGGCTTCAAAGTGGATTTAGATAGGCTAAAATGGAAGTGTAGAGCTTTGGCGTGGGTTCTTACTTGTTTCCGGAAAGATATCACAGATAATACCTCAGCCCGAGACCATGAGAAGCATCAAAGTTCCTTTCAGTTGCAAGTAACTCCATTTTCTCCCGTTCTGGGCTGGTTTTCAGCAGCAAATCTGATAATGATCGTCCTTCCCACTTAACAAAGAACAGTCAAGTCACTCCTCGACATGTAGCAGTTTCACACACGTCAACGATGTCCTCAATCTGGTTACTTTCACTTGTGTTTTGAAAAGGCAATGCATTTGCTTTAGTATCTATTTGTGGGTCTCCATGGAATTCGTATAATTTGGCTACAATGAACACTGGCGAAGTAGGCATGTCAATTGGAGGTTTGAGCACAAAGGCATTACGCCCTGATCTTTTGATGATGCGGTAAGGACCAAATTTTCTCTTGCTTAGTTTGCTATGTGCACCAACTGGGAATCTTTCTTCTTTGAAGTAGACCATAACAAGGTCCCATTCTTTGAACACTTTCTCGTTTGATGTCAATTGGCAGCTTCTTTATATTTATCAGAAGAAATCTCCAGCTTATTAAGGATACTTTGATGCATTTCATGAATTTTTTGCACATTAGCATCGGCATCAGCACTGATTCTTCCAGAAAAATGCATAGCTATCCAGGAGCTAAGGAATAGGTCGGCCATACAAGGCTTCAAAAGGGGATTTTCCAGTTATTACGTCAATAGAGCTATTATAGGCGAATTCAACTTGTGATAGAACTCCCATTGGAATGGCTTGTCCCTGCCAAACACCATACTAAGTTTCCTAGTGATCGGTTGACCACTTTAGTTTGTCCATATATTGAGGATGGTACACACTACTGAATTGTAATTTTGTCCCAAATTTAGACCAAAGAGTTTCCCAATAATGGCTTAAAATTTAGTACCTCTATCTAATGTGAAAGATTTAGGAATGCCATGAAGACATACTACTTTGAAGAACAAGTTTGCTATGTGTGATGCATCTGATGCTTTTTGACATGGTATGAAATGTGCCACCTTTGTGAATCGATCAACAACATGTCAACAACAAAAAATGAATCCACTTTTCTAGCAGTTCTTGGCAAACCTAGTACAAAGTCCATGTATATCTTCCCAAGGAGCAGTTGGTGTTGGTAAATGTGTATATGAGCCTATGTTTTGTTTGTGGCCCTTAGGGGCATTTGAATCACGTTATTTAAGATTCCTAAGTATTGAAAGATCAAGGATTTGGTTCACAGAGTTACCTCATCAAAGATTACTAGGATAATAAAATTACTATATTTGGTTTAACAATAAAATTTCAGTAATGTAGACAGTAATATATACAGATGTCTAAAATTACCCCTATAGTTAAAACTTTTTATTCACTTATTTACCATTTGAATTAAAAATTTGAATTCCAAGGCTGAATTTCATTTTAACATTTGAATTCAAAATCTGAATTTGAATTTGAATTTGAATTTAAAATTCTGAATTCAAAATTTGAATCTGAATTTAAATTTAAAATTATTCAAAATCTGGATTTCGAATTTGAAATTTAGATTCAAATCTTGAATTTAAATTTGGAATCAATTCATAATTTGAATTTGAATTTAAAATTCAACTCAAAATTTAAAATTTGATTTCATTTAAATTTGAAATCGAATTCATAATATGGCGATTATGAATTTGGATTTAAATTTCGAATTGAAATTTTGAATTTGAATTCAAATCAAAATATGAAATTGAATTTGAAATTCGAATTCAAATCTTAATTTGAATTTGAATTTGAATTCAAAATCTGGAATTGAATTTGAAATTCGAATAGAAAATCTGAATTTGAATTTAAAAGATTTGAATTTGAATTCAAATTCTGGAATTGAATTTGAAATTCGAATACAAAATCTGAATTTGAATTTAAAATTCAAATCCAAAATCAAAATTTAAATTCAAAATTCAAATCCAAAATCACAATTTGAATTTGAAATTTGAAGTTAATATTGACTTCAAAAGTGAATTTAAATTTAAATTTTGAATTTCCAAAATAAATTAAATCTAAATTTATGATTCAAATTGAAGCCAGGGGTAGTTTGAGGATTCTGAAAAACTATTCAAATTCCCTACATTCAGGAATAAGAGGTACCCGCCCCTCTCTTTGTTAATAGGATTCTTCCTTCGGGGGGAACTCTATTCTATTCAGAATAAAAATTTTCTATCGGATTGCTAATTAACATTACGCAAACGCTGCAATCTGTATAAGATTCATAGTAATTCAATACAGATAGCGCGAACCAAACGTGCCCTTAAAAGTTAGACAAGTTGGACATCTCTCTACAAATTTCACAACATCTTTCCACATCTTAGGCCAATACTTGTACTAATCCCAAAGGCTTGTCTTGTGGCGTCCTCCTAACCCTCCATCTTGCAATTCTTGTATTAAGTTCTCCCTACGTGATTCTTCAGGTATACAAAGTTATGTTCCTTTAAATAAATATCCATCCTGAATGACAAAATTGTTTGTTATGTCTGTACCTTTCTGCGGACAAGACTCGGAGCAAAGTATAGGTCATTTATAAATATCCCAAAGGGATTCAAGTCCTACAACTTGCATAGACATACCTATTCACAGGCTAGATCGTCGACTAAGGGCATCAGCAACCTTATTGGCAACACCCGATTTGTGTTTTAAGTGAAAAAGTAACCCCTGATTTATCTTTTGAGTAAAAGTACACTCTTGCAGGAAACCGGTCCATATTGCATGTCATCTGTTAAGATATTTTTGGGAGTTCAAGTATCTCAGTGCTTCATGGCCTGTATTCAACACGAACTCTCTTTGAATTAAGTAGTCTCTCCAATGAGGTAAACCTTGGACAATGGGATAGAACTCTAGGTCATATTTGGAGTATCTAGTTCACGCTTCATTCAACTTCTCGCTAAAGAATGCCACGGGGTGCCCTTCTTGACCAAGGACTGCACCTATGCCTACCTTCGAAGCATCATAGTCAAAGTTCACAAATTTTCTCAAAGATAGGCAATGCCAAAACTAGTACGCTAGTAATTTTGGCTATTGTAAGATCAAAACTCTTCTCAGCTTTAGAGGTCCATTCAAATTTTGTTGTTTTCAAACAATCAGTAATAGGAGCAATCAAAGATCTAAAATTTCCCATGAATCGATAATAGAAGGAAACTAGGCCATGAAAACTCTTAATCTCACTGACTGTAGTCGAAGCCAGTTTTGGATGGTTTCTACCTCAATAGGGTCAAACTTTCAAACCTTTTAGATGATACTATGTATTCAGAAAAAATTAGGCTATCAGTGAGGAAGGTGCATTTCTTCATATTAATGAAAAAATGATTGTTTTTCAAGGTTTGCATAATTTACCTTTAAGTGTTCTAAGTTGCTTTTGGGGAAAGAATTATAAATTAGGATATCATCAAAACAGACAACAACAGATTTTCCTATAAAAGGGCAAGGCACTTGGTTCATCACTCTCATGAAAGTGCTTGGGGCATTTGATAAACCAAATGGCATAACCAACCATTCATACAATCTCTTATGTATCTTAAAGACTGTTTTCCATTCATCCAAGGATCTTATCCTAATCTGATGGTATCCATTCCTAAGATCAATTTTTGAAAAGATTTTTGCACCACTAAGCATATGTATCATGTCATCAAGCGTAGGAATGGGAAATCTGTACTTGATGATTATTTTGTTAATGCGCGGCAGATGCACAGTCGCCAAGATCCATTTTTCTTTGGTGTGAGGAGTACAGGTACTGCACGGACTAAGACTCTCTCTAATGTGACCTTTCTTTAACAAATTTGTCACTTGTCGATGAACCTCCTCGTACTCAAGGGGACTCGTTCGATAATGAGGCAAGTGAGCAAGATTAGACCCAGAAGCTAAATCTATACATTGTCGGATGTCCCTCATAGGTGGCAATCCATCAGGAAGCTTCTGGAGTGATGTCAGAAAATTCAGAGAACAATGGTTGAACTTCCTTTGGGATCGCACCGACCTCAGAGACTTCCTTGCTTATCAAAGCGTAAACTACAGACGACTCCCTCTAGGTCTCTACTTGAAATGGCCTTTCACTAGAAGTAATTATCCGTTTCTTCCATCACTTTTATAGTTTACGGAATGGTCCTCTCTACTAGGATTCGATGTTTCTATTTATGGGTGAAATGTGATTTTCACTTTATCCTTCGTGAACATATATGTGTTCTTTTTCCATCGTGAATGGCTTTTCAATCAAATTATCAGGGCCGACCTAACAGGATGTGACAAATTTCTAAAGGAACAACATCACACCAAATATAGGCCGTGTGCTTTCAAACAAATATTTAACTAAGCACCTATAATCAACTGGGACCTCTCCACCACCCTTGAACGATGCCATCTTATATGGCCTTTTTTAACTTTTCAGCTTTCGATCATAGTTTGTCGACCATTTCTTTAACCACAAAGTTTTCAGTGCTCCCAATTTCTGTTATCAATTTACACAATCGTCCACTAGATACACAAGTTGTTCGGAAAAGACTACACCTATGACATTTGTTATCGTTTGGGAACTTAGGACTAAGCATCATCTTATGCATGATAAGTGCTTGTCCTTCAGTTTCATTATAGGCATCATTTTGCTTTTAGATCGGGGTACTCCGTTTCAAATTGTTGCCCTTTGATTGTTCGTCCTCAATTTCACTAATATTTTCATTCTTATATTCTATCAAGTTTACATCAGGTTTAAATTTTCTTAATGGGCATTCTGAAGTTTTATGCCGTCCTTCTACACTTGTAGCAAATCACTCCTAGAGGTTTAGGACCTAAGACTACACTTTTCTTATCTTATGCTTCTCAAGTAGGCTTAGCCTATGCACTATTGTTTATCTTATTGGGTCCTTTCACTAGCTTGAGTCTTCCCAACTGTCGTATTTCCAAACCCACGAGTAATCTGTCTTCTAAGTTTATTCTCAATTCTCAAGGCTCGACTGTAGTTTGTATTTATCTTTGAGAAGTAATAGAGACAGTTCATCTTGAATTTGGAGTTGAAAACCTGCTATATAGCGAGCTACTGTTTGTTCCTTCGTTACAATAATGTCATTTCGTGCAAATAGTGAATAAAATCCTTCAGTGTACTCATGCACAGTTCCAATTCCTTGCCTTAGGTTGTGAAGCTTTCAGAAAAGAATTTTATTTAAGTCAACTAGAAAAAAAATTTCTTTTCAGTTTTCTCTTCATGTTGCCCTATGAGTTAATTTTTTCCCTCTCGATCCCCTAACCTATCAAATTGGACTTGTTTCCACAAAACTAGTGCACGTCCTTTCAATTTCAAGCTAGCAAATCATCCAATACTTCTTTTCGCTCAAAGAATTGCTCAACTTTATCTAAACAATCTAGGAATTCCTCCACATTTAATCCCTCAAACTCACATACGTCAATTTTAACTCTCTGATCCCACCTGTCATTAATCTTATGGTTTCTTCAATGTTGTATTCATATTGGACATTTGTGAAATGTTCTGGGTCAACTAATTCCTCTATCGAGTCTTGTGCAATAAAGCTCTTCCAGCTTGCCAATCACCCCTGGGTGGATGTCTAACTAAAATAAACTTCAATCCATAACTTTTCTAATTAGATAAGTTCAGGTTTGTTGTGTAATACCTCATATTTTTATTATGTCTTTGAACTATTTTGCATAACTATTGAACTTTAGGGGTTTATATGCATAAATGCATTAATTAGCATATAGGAGAAACCCTTTCTCTCATGCATGACTACACCCACCCGGCGGCGTCGCACTCTCACCCGCATGCGCGTCTGATTTTTCTTCTTTTGCTCTCTCGTGCTTTCTCTCTCTCTGTGTGCGCAATGGCTCCTCAATTCTCCTTGTTGTCCGATGTCGCTGTCCTCATTCTTGGCCGCTGCCGCGCTCCTCAATCGTTGTCAGCAGTGTTGGTTTGTCGGTCCGCCAATCATCTTCTTACTTGTTTCCAGAAAGATATCACAGCTAAACGGCTAATACCTCAGCCCAATACCATGAAAAGCATCGAAGTTGCTTTCAGCTGCAAGTCGGTCCATTTTTCTCCTGTTCTGGACCAGTTTTCAGCAGCAAGTCAACACCAAACTGCTTCAGCCTGTAATTCGCTGCTCTATACAGTAGAGACAGCAAATAGGAAGACCAATGCAGCTTCTAAAGAGGCCGTGGAAGTCTAGGTTTCATTTGTAAACATCGAATGGGACATCCAGCAATAATGGCAGCAATCATGAGAGGAAGGAAAGGCCAATCCAAGCTAGGTTTCTTCCTTCTGAACCCCCCGCCCCCACTTTTATAGCCATCTAATTCAGTTTTCGACAGCAGAATTTTCTCCTTGAAATCCCAACAAACTTCTGGTTTGAATTTAAACTTCAAACCTCTGGTTTGAGTTTGAAGTTCAAACTTCTAGTTGTTGCTACAATGTCTCTCTCCAGTTTGTTGCCTATTTCTCTCCCATTTGAATTTCCAAATTCAAGTTCGAAAAGAACTCTGTCTAGCTGAATTCCTATCCAGATTTCAGTCCAGGTTTAAGAAGGGCTTAGTTTAGGTGTGTTTTAGGTTGGGTTAACCTCAACTTGTCATATCATTCATGCATCACCGTAACAACACTGCTATTGATGTGCATGCTGTCCAAACTAAAAGAATCGGTCAGCACAGGTATAAATGTCCCCTCAACTTTCTATTAAGCAGATTATTAAATAGTTAGGTTGCTCTCCAAATCATAAAGCAACATTTGGCTTGAGGATTTCTATCCCAGGGAAAGAGAAAAACAACACACAAGTTCTAGGTGACATCTCCAATGTGTTTTGGCTGAATAATAGTGGGCATTACTTGCAATAAAAGCCTACCCACAAGGACAATTAATAGCATCCCCATTTTATCTCCAACGAAATACTAACTAGCGGTTATTGGTTCTGCTCATAAGTAGTGCATGCTTGACCTTGCGGAATATGAGACATAACCACATAGTAGTGTTTTTCTTTTTTTTTGTGGCGGGCCTGGGGGGGTTGGGGGGTTGTGTTGCTGGTAGTTTGATTGTAGACTTATTACAATTTCTACACTAAGATTGTAGACTTATTACAATTTCTATACTAACTATGTGTCGCAACCCTACGACAATACCCCTCACTCAAATGACCATACAAGTATTACTCTATCAGCCAGAAGATCATAACACTACTTACTTTGCATCAGGAAAAAGACAGAAGAAAAATGCACAGAGATTTTGTTAAAAGTTGTAGAAATAATCAAGATGTAATCTTCCTCTACTCATGTTGAAAGGAGTACTCCAAAACTTGTTTCTACTTTCCACTGTTGAAGTTGAATGTAGCATCAATAACTAATTATTCTCTTCTAAAATAAATATACTAGAGTTATTGTAGCCCCCAAGATAAACAACATCACTAACTGCATCATACAAATGAACACAATGAAAAAGTGCAGAAAGACATTTTCTAAAGAGCTCTATATCAAGAATCAAGGTACTATACCTTATTCATGTTAAAAAGAGCCTCCACCATTTCAGAAGTTCTATTTCGTATGGTTGCAGCAACCTAGAAATAGAAATGAAGTTTCAGCAAACAAGAAAAATAAATGAATTGTAACACCGCAATGAAAATCGAGCAAATCAATTTCCTAATGGACTTGAAGTCCATAACTCACTGCATCAATGTTTTTTTTAACTTCTGTTGTGATAAAAATTTCAAACTTTAGAAACACAGAACAACAAAATCTTCTAAAATAAAAGCAAGATTATAAAGAATAATAACAGACCTTTCTCCAATCCTTCCCACATTTACGATATGATTCATAGAAACGCTCAAGCTCTTCTCTGCTCCATTGAGAACCAAGCATGTCTGATATCTTCCTCTTCTGTAAAGAGCATTTATCAAAAACTTAATGAGATCAAGTGACACAGCAGGTCTTTTAAGTCTTTATCAAAAACTGAGTAATGACATCAAGTGACATAGCAGGTCTTTTAAGTCATCTGCCAGGTTCTTAGTTGCAAATGAACATTTTCCTCAAAAAGTCTGTAACATAAATATTTGTCCATCAGTTCTTCAAACTTTTGAGGCATTGAATAATTCCAAATTTTCAAAAACAAGCTACATAGCAATGTTAACAATTTGTATAATCCCAGTAAACTAAATCAATCTCAACTCAAAACATAATCAGTAACAAATAACAAGAATTTACGACATAGGATCAAGGTTATAAATGCATTGGAAAAAGAAAGGCACTACATACAAAGTAGGTTGGAGTAAACCAAGCAGAAACCTCAGTAGAACTTTCGAGCGGATGTGATAAATTATATTGTGAATAATGTTAGGGATCAAGATAAATGTCTGAAAGCTGCAGTATACGTAAAAACACAAAAAAGCCATGAACTACTTAGTCATCCATATTACGGTGCTTTAACTGTTCAACACATTACAACAATCAGAAATGGAAATATAAGCTCTTAGGAAAAGGATAGAAACTTACTCGATTCCTATTTTTGTTCAGAGGCGTTGCATCCTTCTCAGCCCACTCTTCATTAACTTTGGCAAAACGCTTATTTGCATTTCTCGATTTTCTTGTAGAAGCCATCGAAAATTCTATAAACTTCTAATTGAAATGATGAAATTGAGATCCTTCGAAGAATTCTAGAGCTCAATCCAAGAAAAAGCGGGCTCACCGGATTGTAATAGGGAATTTCCTGAAAATTTTATTCCCTGAATAAATGCACCATATAAAATCTTTCAGAGACATGCACAATTGAAAATATTAAACTAGGAACCATCTACCTCTTCCCATCATCAAACCTTATCTATGTCAGGGATGCAAACGGGACGGACCTGTGGGTGGGAGCCGAGCCCCGCCCCGCCTACCGCAACCCCTCCCTAACTACCGCCTTGAAGCTATGATGGATCAAAAAAATGTATCTCATAATCCACCCGCCAAATAATTCCTTTCTTGCAAGTTATAATACTATCAACATTTTGTAAATTTATATAAACAAATTTTCTAATAGTAGTGGATAATATTATCTACAAATATATAAATTATACATAATTAACAATGCCAACTACAAATGTGAAAAATATCAATCACAATTCACAGTAAAATTCAGAAGTTTAAAATACATATACATTCACGGAAAAAAGCAAACCATCAAAAATTTACAAGAACTACAACAATAGCAACAACAATAAAAATTATACTATACCATTCATAAAAAGAAAGCAAATTGTCTGAATAATAAAAAACTAAAAAATTTCTCTAGCCTCTTACTTAAAAAGGTGATTTGGGTCTTCTATTTGTTCTCACTGCTTCTTCGTTTCTAGGGTCTTGATTTCTTCCAGCTACTTCTCCTGCCGTTATACACAAGTTTAGGCGATGGAACTATAACCACTAGTAACTCATAGTACTCTGTAGCTTAACATTATTTCCTAAGAAACAAATCTTGTTCATCCAATCCTCAAAAGTCAGAGCCCTAACAAAATTACCACTGATGTTTCAGTTCATCCAGCTCTTAACAGAGATCAAATCAAGCATAAAGAACTCAAAAGATCAGAAAATTTACACAAACTAAATTAGATATCCCGGCAAACCCAAAGCGCCAAATTCTCCACAAACCTAACTACATCAAACGATTCTGCGCGTCGTCTAACTAGGGGTTTTGAGATCATAAACTCCCCATTCCAAACCATTCCCTCGAATCCGAAGCGATAATTCTACAAGTTGATAAATCTACGACATACTAAGATCGATCGATCGATCGATCGATCGATCGCCGGATTGCGAAGCTCGATCGAAACGAGAACGGAGAAAGAAAGAGGATCGACGATCGAAGGGGAGGTTGGGATTAGGGATTCGAGGCGCGCTTACCAGGAGAGGAAGGGGATGTGGAGGAGCAAGAGCGAGGTGGGATTTGGCGGATGGAGGAGCCGGAGAGGAGGGGATGTTTCAGTTTTACGCTCTTTCTTTTTCTTTTTCTTTTTCTTTTTCTTTCTTGTTTTTCATTTGAATATGAATATATGATCCGTAGGTAGGGGTCGGAACTGGGCCGGTTTCGGATCGGGTCATACCGTGCCCAAGTCCGGCCCAAAAAACTTTGGTGTTTTGGTTCTGGCTTTCTATCTAGTTTGTTTTAGGCTTTGTTTGGAATTATGGAGAGATTGCGTTATGTGCGATAAGAAAATACGCCGGAAAATATACTATTTTTTTCTGTACATAATATTGCGTTTTGCATATTACGATGAGTCGGTTATAATATATTTTCTGTAATCCCATCGGCAGAAGCATATCCCTATATACTTCTACCCGAATTCCATTTTATCTAATAGCGTTAAATAGCCTCAATACCAAACTATGCCTACGGCTGCGTTTAGTTCGGGTATAAGTATAAGCAGAAATTACATTAATTCTTGAGAATAAGGTAAATAATGTTTGGATTGTTAGATTGGAACAAACAGAATAAAATTTATAATTTTAAATTAAAATTATTTTATCTAATTAATTAACATCAAAATTTTACTTAAAAATAATTTAATAACTTAATAAAAATATAGTAATTAATTATTAGCTATGAATATTGTATAAGAAAATAAAACTATATTAATTAATTAATTAAATATAAAAAATAATTTAACTTTGTAATTAGTTAGTAAATTATTTTAGCTAGATAACTAGTAAAAATTATTAATTAGATTAATAGAAATACTAATTGATCAATATAAACTATTAATTTATGGATAAAAATATTAAATTATTAATAATTAATTATAAATAATAAATAAATAAATTATTTTATTATTTAAATAATAAATAATAATTTAAATATATTAATTAGATTAATTAATTATTTAATACCATAATTAAAATTAAATTTAGACTTTAATTAACATTGTTCCAACTTGGAAACAAGCTTATTTCAGAGAAAAGAGTGGAACAACAGTTCCAGCTTTATACCAGCTTATTCCAGAAATTCAAGAATTATTGTTCTCGGATACCAAACGCAGCGTTTGAGAACAAAAAGGAGAACAAGGGCTTATTTTCCCTCTTGTTCCCAAATCAAACACTGCCTAAAGACCTTTCTTTACGCCCCCCCTGTTCTCAAACCAAACACTGCCTAAAGTCCTTTCTTGTTTGTTAGTTCAAGTTATCATTTTTTTATTTTATTACTTTTTTTATAAGAGTTTAGCTATAATATTTCCTTCACTTGAGTTGTTTGGGTTGTGGGCACCCCTTCACCGTACACTCCCCTCATCTCTTTGAAAACGTACACCCCTTCACCTCCCTTCACATCCTCTCATCTTTTTCTAAAATGTACACTCCTTCACCTCCCTTCATACTTTTCCAAAAACATACACCCTCTCATCTCCCATTCTTCATATTTTTTCAAAACATACACCCTCTCATCTCCCAACCCTTCATTCTTTTTCCAAAACGTACACCCTCTATCTCCCCACCCTTCATACTAATTACCCTTATCTCTTTCCAAAATCCTAATTACTCTCTTTCTATCTTAAACTCTTGTTTGCTTCTTCTTCTTCATCATCTCTCTCTCTCTCCCCATTAATGGAGGAGTTGGTGATAATATAATTTTTTATGGATGTGGTATGGGTTGCTAGAGTATTCGCTGCTATACCAAGAAGCTTCGCTACGACCCCTACGTTGCCCTTCACCATGGCCTCCTCTCTGTGGGATGTGATTGCAGCGCTCGGTTCCCTACCTCCTCTCAAACCTTCTCCTCTGTGACGTCCAATTCAACTCCTTCGTCATCGACATTCTAAAATCCTCTCTTTACCTTCCTATGATTTTTTTTTCTTTTTAATCAAATCCTTCTAATATGAGATTCATTTCTTTGGCTTTAGGAAGAGGTCTGCAAAGCTATCATTTATTTAGATATTGCGACATCAAGATTGTTTACCATGCACGCCAGCTGTTCGATGCATTATCTTTGAGAATTAAAATAGCATTTATAGATTCCAAATCATTATTAATAATTTCTCAATTTTGATTTGATTTAATGTAGAAAAGAAGCATGTGACGATGAATCGAAAAGCTATTGATTAGAAGCCTTCTTCAGGTAAGATTTTATATTTCAATGAATTTAAAAAATATTTTTGTCCTCTATTTTTTTCTCTACTAATTTTATTTTATTTTAATTGCTTTTTTTTTTGAAATTTGGTTTTGACGTAGAAAAGAAGAAACCGAAACGGTTATAATTCGTCGAACAACAAAACCAACCCTAATGAAA
The DNA here is from genome assembly GCF_001540865.1 of Ananas comosus. NCBI lineage: Eukaryota > Viridiplantae > Streptophyta > Magnoliopsida > Poales > Bromeliaceae > Ananas > Ananas comosus. The sequence continues at coordinate 2,268,709 of NC_033636.1, forward strand.
TCACCTCCAGATTTTTTTCCTTTATCTTTTATTCTTGCATTAATTTATTTTTTTATTTCTATTTATACAACAATTTTTATTCTCCTATAGTTCTTTTTTTTCGTTTTCTTTTTTTGTTTTCTACTGGAGTGTATTCTCATTTTAATTTTTTTTAATATATTTTTTATATTATTAACTAATCATATTTTCTATTATTTTTTTATATATATTTAATTTATAAATTTTTATTATAATTTCTATCCGCCGCATCGCGTGGATTGCTAAACTAGTAGCACATAAACAGTGCATATTATAAACTTTTTAATTATTAGAATTGTAACAGTATATAACCAAACAGTAAATTCTAGGCATCCAACCATTAAAAGTTGGCATCATGCATTATTCATACGCCATTAGAAGCATTGTAATCAAGCCAATATTTTATTGTAGCTTTTCATTTATAATTTGTATAATTTTTTTTGGATTGGTGGTGTTTTTCTGCAAGAAATGAATTTTTATATTTCTTTAGTTGGAAGTTAGTAAGCAGGGCAAGGAATATTCTTATCTTATTATTATTTGTTGAGTAAATTACACCACTAGTTCCTACACTTTGAGGCTTTATTTAGAATTTAGAGCTCTTATTTAGCAATAAAAACAAGGATCAGAAGGCTCTATACTTTATCGACGGATTTGCGCACGACTTGGATGAAACCTCCATTTCTTCTCCTCATTCTCGAGCTAGAGTTTTGCAAATAGGCCAAAATGCTTAAATTTAGCGCTTCAATTTAATATTAAAATAAAATAGAAAAGCTTCTCAGTGAGATGTCGAGGAGAGAGAGAGAGAGAGAGAGAGAGCTGCGAACCATCTGAGACACCTCGTGCTAGAATTTTAACATCTCGCTCAAATTTAAAGGCTTCGTGTTAAATATAAAAATATATAAATATCGTTCTTTAACAAGCTTAAGCTTTTACAGTACAACGATTGTTTTACATGATATCAAAACATGATATCCTAAGTTCGAGTCATACCGGCCTCCTAGTGTTATTAATTTTCTCCCATTTAATTTAAGTTCATGTCATGGGCTTTGCAGAAAGTCTCGAACCCTATATATAAACACCGTTTTCTAACAAGCTTAAGATTTTAAAGTACAACGGTTGCTTCACAATATATTTTTACATTTAACACTTCGTGCCCCCACACTGAATTACAGATGGAATCAGGAGATGCAGCAAAAAATGCAAATGAGGTGCACCTCATCAAAGATTTCTTCTTCTTTTTTTTTTTTTTTTTTCCTGAGCTCACATGCCACCGATGCACCATTCATCCTACACGAATTTTAAAGCATCGCATAGCAAAAGCAGGTAGTTGTGAAGAGGGTGCACCTAAAAAATATCAGTCTCATATAATTTTTATCAACCGTCCGTTTCTTGTCTTCCTTCTCTCAATTCTTAGGCTCGAACTTTTTATCGAGTCGCTAACACGCGGTGCAGCGACTACGGAAGAAAAAAAAAATTTAGAATGCGACAGTCACGTCACTAAAGTGATATTCCCAATCAATCAAATTGCTTCCTAAAATTCATCCATTCCGTCGTAATTAAAACAAATATATTTTAATTTTAATTTTTTTAAAAAATAAATAAGTAAATAAATATAAATTAGATGGTGTACCTATTATACAGTAATTGTCCTCGCTTGTAGGAAAACGAGAATGATCTGCAGCGGGAGAAAGGCCGTGATAGAAGTGCTGAAAAAAAAAAAAAATCTATATATTAGCATCTTTTCAGATGCCTCTTTAAATTTCACTTAAAATACCGCGAAGTAATAAAGGAGTGCGTCGCAAACGACTGGTCCGATAAAAAAAATGAAAATTTTTTTAAAATATTGTACCTTCTTGTCCTCCTCCTCTCCCGCTTCATTTTTGGGTATGATTTTGCGAAACACCTGCCAGCGTCTTATAATAATAGGGTGGCTGCCGCCGGCATCGAAATCGATGTCTGAAAATGAGGAGGATCCGGCAGTTGAGAGGCAACGGTAGGAGGCCCGAAGGCGACAGCAGCATCGGCGGGCGAGGCGAAGGGGGAGGCTGACGCGGCGGAGGAGGAGGGCCAACGGGTAGCACACGCACAGCACGCACACCCCTGCCGCGCACTCCGCAGCCGCCTGCCCGCACTGAACCGCCGCCCTCGGCAAAGACGCTGCCGACGGCGGCGGCAGCGGAGGACGGAGCGGTCGACGCCGGCGTCGGATCCGCATGTATTCAAGTATCCTCGTGCAAAAATGTCCCCCCATAAAATTTTCAATGATTATATCTTCTTCCCTATCTTCTTTCTTTCTAAAATTCAATTCATTCTACCGTTGTTGCAACCTCTCTTCTCATTCATTTTTTTAAAAATCTTTTCTTTTGAGAAAAAAAAATCATGGAGAAAATTGAATAAAAATAATACGCGTTTGATATGGGTGAAGCAACACGCGTTGCAGATGAATGAAGACAGAGAAATTTTAGTTATGGATTCGAAACTAGCAGAAAGAAGAGATAGGAAGTGAAAAAGAAAGAGGAAGAGGAAGAAGAAAATAAAGAAGAATTTTGATTGAGAGAAGAAAATGTAATATAAGAGGGACAAAAATATTAAGTTACCTTATTGACTAACAAGGGTAAAGCATTTAACTTATTTTTCTAACGGATTCGAATAGTAGAGACATATTTGAAAATAGGGTTAAATGCATTCATGTCCTTGCAAACATAGTAAATTACAAATATGTCCCTACAAAGTTCAACTTTCATATGTTGCCCATTCAATAGTTCTAATATTTTCAAATACGTCCATCTGGTTTGTTATCGTTATAGAACTGTTTATATTTTAAGTAAAATATCAATTTTGCCATCACAATTATGTCCTTTCAAAAACCACAACAGTATAATATAAGAAGGGTAAAATTATTAAGTTATCTCATAAATTAACTAGAGTTAAGTATTTAATCTATGGTTAATTAAAGTTTTCTAATAGTAGGGATATATTTGAAAATATTAGAATTTTTACATGAACAACATATGAAAGTTTAACTTTGTAGGGATATATTTACAATTCACTATATTTGCAGGAACCTGTATGAAATTAACTCTTGAAAACATTAATACCTTTGCAGGAACAATATATGAAAATTGAAACTTTATAAGAATATATTTGTAATTTACTATATTTACAGAGACCTATATGTAATTAACCTAAATTTTAAAAAACAAAATGAAGCTCCACTAAAGACCTGTTTGGTATTCAGACCATCAAATGCTAGAAGACAAAATAAAATTCGAGAAAAAGCATATAGAAATATATATTTTTTTATTTTTCAGTAAGACAATAAAAATATATTGTAACCAACTAAGTAGGTGATTAGCTAAATTTCGAAAATTAATTTTGAGTCCAAAAGTAATTTTCGACTCAATAGAGCATTTGGCAATCTCATTTCCGAAATCTAATTTTGACTTAGAGTACGTTTTCTAATTTTCAAAGCCCAAAATAAGTAGTTAAAACCTGTTTTCTAATATTTAATTCTGATTTTAAACTCAAATTTAAATTTAAAATTTTGTTTTAAACACAAATTTAAAATTTAAATTCAAATTTTAATTTAAAATTTTGTTTTAAACACAAATTTAAAATTTAAATTCAAATTTTAATTTCTAATTTTATATTTTATATTTAAATTTTAAATTTTTAACTTTTAATTTTAAATTTTAAATTTTAAAATTTTAAACATATATATTAAATTTTAGATTTTAAATTGCAAATCAAATTTTAAGTTTCAAAATTCAAGATTTTAAATTTCAAATTTTAAATTTAAGATAAAATTTAAATTTTGAAATTTAGAATTTAGAATTTAAAATTTAAAATTATAAGTTTTAATTTTCAAATTACAAATTATAAATTTTAAATTTTCAATTTTAATTTTTAAAATTTTTAAATTTTAAGTTTGAAATTTATTTTAAAATTTTACGTTCTAAATTTTAAATATTCAAGTTTTAAATTTTAAATTTTGAATTTCAAATTTAGGTTTTAAATTTGAAATTAAAAAATTTTAATTTATCAAATTTTAAGTTTTGAAATTTCAAATTGTAATTTTAAATTCAAATTTCCATTTCAAATTTGAATTTTTTAAAATATTTTAAAATAATATTCAGTAAAAAAAATTATTATTTATAAACATCAAAATGTTTTGCCAAACAGCTTAATAAAATCTCTTCAGAAAAATCAATTTTTATCTAAACTCAGCCAAATACTTTACAGCTTTTAACAAAAATATTTTTCAAATCAAAATAAATTATGGAGAAATTAATTTTTCAAAATTTCGGCCAAACGGATCCTAATTATGATATATGAATGTTATACAAAATAATATACTTTTTTTCATCATATATTTTGTTTTACCATACCACACATGACGTAAATTCTTCATAACTCGAAAATAAAGCCTCAAAGTGCAGGAACTAGCGGTGCAATTTACTCAACAAATAATAATAAGATAAAGAATATTTCTCGCCCTTCTTACTAACTTGGAACTAAAGTAATATAAAATTCCTTTCTTGCAGCGAAAACACCACCAATCCGAAAAAAATTATACAGATTATAAATGAAAAATTACAATAAAATATTGGCTAGATTTCAATGCTTCTAATGGCATATAAATAATGTATGGTACTAACTTTTTATCTTCTGATGTCTAAAATTCACTGTTTGAATATAACTCTATACAAATTTAATAGTTAAAAAGTTTATAGCATGCACTGCTTACATGCCATTAAAAATATTACAACTAAACTCATAAAAAGTAACCAAAATCAAACAAAATGGCAACTTCAACTAACACACATGGGCGGCCACCCTTAGAATTTAGAGCACTAATTTTTTAGTAATAAAACACCATATTCTGTCGAAGGATTTGTGCATGAATTGGATGAAACCTTCATTTCTATTTTACTTTAATATTAAAGTAAAATAGAAAAGCTTCTCAGTGAGATCTCCTCATCCGAAACACCCCGTGCTCGAATTTTTAAGATCTCCCTCAAATTTAAAGGCTTTGCGTTGGTGCACTGCAGAGTGGACGGAATTAGGCGATGCAGCAGCGAGTGAGAATGAGTTGCTCGTCATCAAGACCATTTTTTTCTTTTTTTTCTTTTTCCCTTCTTAAGCCCATATACCGCGAATATACGGCAAACTTCATCTTGCACGAATTTTAAAGGGTCGCATGGTAAACTCAAAGTTCGGGAAGGGGTGCCTCTCGAAAGGACTTCTCTTTATCAAGCCGCCGACACGCGCCGCCGCTCCCGAGGGCTCTTCCAGCATTGAAATGGGTGTCGAAGAACGAGGACGATCCGGCGGCGGCAGCGACAGAGAGGTCCTGACACCGAGGATGATCCAGCGGCAGCGGCAGACAGGCCGCGACAGAAGAAGCGCCGAAAAAGATCTCTATGCCAGCATCTTTTCAGGCACATCACATCATGCTTTACCTCGTTAAATTTTACTAACGTACGTCAGTCAGAGTGAAATCCAACTAGTGAAAAAAAGGGAGCGCGTAAAATTTTGTTTTCCTACCTTCTTCTCGTCCTCTTCACTTTTGGGCTCGGGTTTCGCGGAACTTCTGCCGCGGATTCTAATCGGAGGAGGCGGTGCGGCGTCGAAATCGATGTCCGAAAACGAGGAGGATCCGGCGGGCGAGAGGCGCCGGCGGGAGGCCCGAAGGCGCCGGCAGCAGCATCGGCGGGCGAGGCGGAGGGGCAGGCTGACGAGGCAGAGGAGGAGGGCCAGCGGGCAGCACGCGCACAGCAGGCACGCCCCCGCCGCGCACTCCGCAGCCGCCTGCCCGCACCGAACCGCCGGCGCCGACGGCAGCGGCGCTGCCGGCGGCGGCGGCAGCGGTTGCCGCCGGCGCTTTCGGATCCGCATGCTTAATTTCAAGTCTCCTCCTGCCGCATGTAGTCAGTCGTCCATCGCTTCTTTTTCTTATTTTTATTATTTTTTTGGGGGGGATCTCTTTTGCGGTTACATCAATGAAGGTTCTGGAAGAAACTTACTCGGGGGTGGGGTTTCGAATTGATTGGTGTGTCGTGTGTTGTGTGTGTGGTTTGTCGCAAAAGAGCGTGGGAATCGATCGTTTGCTTCGTTTCTGTTTCCACGGTGCCTTGCCNCGTTTGCGCCCTTAGCTTGAGATTATTTGTTGTACGCACTATTTAATGAAGCGGTAAAGCTCGCTTGATTATTTAATTTAATGTGTGAGTTAGTGGTACAGTTTTTTTTTTTTTTTTTTTTTTTTTAGAAACGTAAAATTTTTAAGATTGGTGTGTAATTTAATTTATTAGTTCGCTCGAAATGGCGAAGTAATTTATCACGCATGTTGTTTATTAGAGTTCGATTCCCGCGTTTGCTGCTACAGACACGATCTTTTGGATGCTGATTTAGATCCGGGGTATGAGCTCTGTTGACACCGAAAGTAAGCGCTGATGCGACGAGGCGCCGAAAGGAATTTCGGCAAAAGAAATATGCCAAAGAGCGCCCGACTAGTGTGGGTTATAATTTTACTGCTACGCTAAATCTAAAAACCATCTTTTCCCAACAACTCCTATCATTTTCCTCTTCTTTTTCTTTTTCTTTTTCTTTTTTTTCTTTTTTTCCGACTTCAATCTAAAAATCCTCGGATGTGAAGGTTATTAGCTTAAAAGGGTCAGCATTCTATTTCATAATGGAAGACTAAATTGAATTCAGTTACGTTCGAAATAACGAAATGTCAAGTTGAATCGAGTCATATTCGAAATAACATGAGACTGATACGGCCGGGTCATAATCGGAAACCGTAAACGCTGTGTCTATACGTTTAAGTGAATTAATTATATATTTCTAACGGCTGAAGCTTTTGAAATTAATGATGGTTAGCACCAACGATCCCTCCTTCTTAGCACCTGCACAAATTCAGAGCATGCGAGAATCGAATTCGCGACCTTCCAACAAATGGTAAGAAATAAAATCTCACAAGTTGTTTATGGCACAGTTTATAATATTTTAAAGGCTAAATTACAGAAAACCCCCCTGTAATAACCCGCTTTTTCACTTTCCCCCCTGAAATTTAAAAACCTACACTTTGCCCCCTTGTAAAATGAAAAATGTGCACTTCACTCCTACCGTTAGGGTTCCATTAGGGGTTCTGTTAAAAAATATTTTTTTATACCGAAAATACCCCTCTGCCTCTTCTCTGATGCTTCGCTCCCTCCGGCTCGCCGCTTCGCCGCCTCGCCGCCTCGCCGTCCTCCACTGCTTCGCCCTCGCCCACATCCCTTTCGTCCTCCTCCGCCACCTCGCCTTCGCCCTCGTTGTCCCTGCCTACCTCTCCATCAACACCCATCTTAGTATCCTCCCTACTGTTGCCGAAATCGATGGGCGGCGACGGTGTAGGAGGAGAAGGGGAGCAGGTGGAGAAAAAAATGGAGAGGAATCGTGGCCGATTGAGGTGGAAATAGCGGCGGATCGAAGGGGCGGCTGAGGAAGCTCAGGAAGAAGACAACAATGGCGAGGGGCAAAATGGTCATTTTACACACCGTGACCCCCCTGTGAACATTTTTTATTTTACAAGGGGGCAAAGTGTAGGTTTTTAAATGTTAGGGGGGGAAGTGAAAAAGCAGGTTATTACAGAGGAATTTTCTATAATTTAGCCTATTTTAAAATATTCAAATTGACACCATACAACTCAAATTGATTAGTTGTAAGAGGCGCCGATGAAGTTACGAAATAATGGTATGTTTCCAACTCGGTAAGAATATTATAATATCACGGGTTAGAAGATTTTGTGATTTTTGTGCTTAGATGAGAATCACAATTGGTCCATTAACAAGAACATATACGTTTTTGTTTTTTAATAACCTTCCAATCTAATTGGTGTCGTTAGTTGGTAACTGTTTAGGCCAAAAATTGCTTAACCAGCAAGATAGAAATTCAGATTATTGTTAACTGAATAACCGACATTCGGCTACTATCTGTTCACAGAGTGCAGGTATTTTGCAAAATCTAACGCTTAGTAGAGAGTTTGGCAAAAAAGAGTAGCAGAATGTTGTAATGCGAACACCCTAAAGTTTAGTGTAGTGAAGTGTAATAAAAGGGCTCAAATTGCGCCTGAAATGCCGTTTCTGTCGACAGGAGAAATTAATCACTCAAAAAGAATGGATGATACTATGTTTTTCTGAAAGGGAAAGGAACAACTGTACAGACAGAGAGAGAACACAGGGAGGGTTATCTGAGTTTCTACCAGCATTACAGTAGCAGCAGTCTGCCCGCTTCTTTTTAAGTTTTGGAGACAGCAGCCTTGCAGACAGGACAAGCATTCTTCTGAAAAAGCCACTGCTTAATGCAGTACACATGAAAGCTGTGGCCACAACCCAGCCTCCCCATCTCATCCTCCTCTTCATATTCTTCCTACAAACACACAATAAAAGATACTATCCTCTTTTAATTATAGAGATAAATAAATATCACATGAAAAAAGGAAAAGAAAACGAAAAAAAGGAAAGAAGGTGATTCCAGGGCGCAAGGACAATTGGGATACTCCATACTTGGCAAATGCTACATTTCCTTTCTGTCCCAGAGGAGAACGGCAGTGGCGAAGTGTCGAAAGCCGAGGGCTTGACTTTCCTAAGGCTGCGGACGATCTCATCCTCCCTCAGCCCGGTGCTAACGTACCCGATCCTATCTTCGAGCTCGAGCAGTTCCTGTAGAAAGAATGGACTCGTAGAGTCAGGATGATTTTGGATAACACAGGATGACCGGGAGAGAGAGAGATCAAGAAGAAGAGATCAAGTTACCTCGTATGTCATACTATCGACATCGAGACGCCAATCTTGGTACCGATCATAAACATCCATGCCTCCCAACAACACTCTAGTCTGGAACATCATGATCTGCAAATCCCACAGTTCACTTAGCATATCCACACTCTTACAGTGATTCTCTTAACTATCACAGAAGTAATGCCTAAAACCAAAAAAAAAAAAAAAAAAGAAAAAAAAAATGAGACCATATTTGGTGTCACAATGTCATCTAGAACCATTTAAAAAGTAAAAAGACCAAAATTGTGTAATCATATGTCATTTATGGATGGTTTTGCAATTGAAGTTGCACCATACATAAGTGATGTTCACAGTGTTTAATGCACCAGAAAAAACTTGGAAAAGTTTGGACCACCAAGATGAATAGGCCCCTTTCTCAGAGAGAGAGAGAGAGAGAGAGAGAGAGAGAGAGAGCGAGCAGAGGCAGATTCTCGCTAAGCACAGCAGAGCCTGCACAATCTGCCTCTGCAGGCTGCCACCCTGGAAAGACACCTAGCCATAAAACAGAACAAAGACTGCATTGGGTGACCTGGGCAGTGGTGATGGTGGTGGTCACGATTATCTAATACGACGCAATTGTAAATAATAAAGCACGTTTGTTTTGTTTGTTATGTGAAATATCAGCTTTACGAGATCAGGGGAATATTATAGAATAGAATATTTTCGAGCCCATAGATTTGACAAATATTTATACAATTGCTTGTTTTTTAGCACATCAGCCCATAAATTCAACAAATACCAAAATTTCTCCATCACACATCCATTCTAGAAAATTCGGTGCAGACTTCTCCGCCAAACTCAAATGCAACACCTATAACTTACACCTTTACCCCTCAATTAGGTGATAACTAATAACTGAGATATATCACCTACTTCATGCAACTTATTTTCTCCTACCATCTTAAGATAGTGACTGACACTACTGAAGTTCAGAACCCAGTTAGCCTCTTACGTCATCCTTAATCCTTCTTAGCCCACTTATTAACATATAATAGAGTACGACTCAAAATTTGTTAGTACGGACCATTTATACATAACCATTATTCTGTCCCAAAACTATGTAACTCAGTTGTTTCTAGCTGAAATTCTTTATCTCATCTTGCTTAAGAAACTTAGAGAAAGCCATAATGCACAATCTAAATTCAGGTTAAATCCACTGTTTGGCGCTAATCCAACCTGATAGCTCACTAACTATGTCCCCTACAAATGCCTCAATCCAATCTATTGGATTAGGTTTTTGGGTGATTGAAACATATTTAAAGATTATCAGCTGTGACTACGGAATCAAAACAGCATAAAATTCCGCTCCCTACTATGCCTGCTTTCCATAAAGAAGCACAAGATCTCACTAAAAGCTTTCTAAAACATAACTGTATCACCGGAACATGTGAGATTCCAAATTGACTTGGACAAAATAACTATATACGCTTATCTATTTTCACTCCACTTGGCTATTTATTTCCTAATCAATTGTTCTTTCATCATGGCATTCTCCTATACTCTCAATAAAACCACACAAACTGTATTATCAACGCCGATTTTGATTTACAATCGATTACCGTGAAGCTACAAAGGTGTAGTAACACTTTTTGGATCCTCTTCGAGTCATCTTAATCTCCACAGCAGAGTGAGATTTTATCACGAACCTTGCAAATGAACACACAGCCACAGAGAGCCAGATAGCTACTACTCCCAGGAACCCCTCTTATCGAACTAAAGCCTAGTTTAGGAATGCATTCTTCAAATGCACCCGCTTTAATACTCTAGAGCTCCAAACAACCAAAAAACACGCGAGAGCTCGACTCTTTACATGCTATGAAACTTGTGGCGAAAACATTGACGAATGCTTCTCCGTTGCAGATTCCCACCACCACTCCGTACACCAAATTGGTGAAGTTAACGAGCTTTCCAGTTTTTTCAGATCTCTAAAGCACAAAAGCGGGTGCATTTGGAGAACGCGTTCCCAAACCAATCCAATTATAATCTACTTTTGATCTATAATTTCAAACTCCCAGAACCAGTTTCATCCAATGGAATGAGTTGAAACAGAAAAGCAAGAGAGATTTTAAGAAACATGCCTCTTCAATCCCTCCCGGAGAACGGCGATACCCTCGCAAATTACGGCCCCTTCCGCCGGACGGAAGAAGCTCAGATCCGAGGAAAGGCTCCTCGAGATCCGACGGCGAATCCATCAACGACGAGATCTCTTCCTGAATTGTTGCCGCCGCCCTTCTCGAAACATAAGCCCGCTGCAATGACAAAGCAACACAATTATTAGAGATCAAAGAAATGGAGAAGAATCGATGGCGGCGCTGGGCGGGGGAATGAGAATGGGGGAACCTCTCGGCGAGGCCGATCGAGGGGCTCCGGCCTGCGGCGCGCGGCGGGAGCGGTAGGGTGGTGGGAGTCGACGACGCAGTCGACGGAGGCGTCGGCGGCGAAGGGCATGACGGGGGCGCACCAAACGTCGCCGGCGGCGGCGGCGGCGGCGGCGGCGGAGGAGGAGGAGGAGCTCCGGTCCTTGCGCTTGTGGTGGGGCGGCGGCTTCGGGCGGCGGCGGCGGGGGCGCTTCTGGTGCCAGTCGGCGGAGGATCGGACGGCGGCGGCGGCGGCGGCGGAGGGGGAGAAGGCTTGGGAGGAGGAGGAGGAGGAGCAGCCGAGGCCGCGGAGGACGACGCTGGGCTTTTTGATCCGCGGCGGAGGGGGAGGGGGAGGGATGAGGGGCCGAGATCGGGGGGGTGGAGCGCCGGAGGAGGGGGAAGGGGGAGAAGGAGGCCCCCGGCGTCGGAGGTCACCGTGGTCGGCGGCGGCGGCGGCGGCGGGGCGCGCCCGCCGGGAGAGGCATTCGATCGAGAAGAGAGAGAGAGAGAGAGAGAGGAGGGGGGGGGGGGGGGGGGGGGGGGGCGCTGGGGGGTAAATGGGGAATAGGGAGAGGTAATGGGAATGGGATGAGGAGTAGAATAAAAGAGGGGGGAGGGGAGTGGGTTTTGTAGTTTAGTAAGGAGAAGGGAGTGAGGAGTAGAAGAAAGAGGAGGACAAAGAGGGAAAATGAATGGGTGAATACGGAAGAGAGAGAGAGAGAGAGAGAGAGAGAGAGAGAGAGAGGGGGTGGCGAGATGGAGAGTCAGAGAGTCAAGAATGGTAAGTGGGGGAGTAAATGGGCCGGCAGTTTGACAAAAGCAAGAAAAATGCCAGATTTAAGGCTTACATCCTGCAGTCCTCCTATCAAGGACAAGCGTGTCAACCATCCCGAACACGAAACACGAGCTGGGCCCCGCGTTAAAATATCATAGCCGAGAATTTTAGTTCATGTTTGGCGTCTTTATTAACGAGTGGAACAAGAACTAACTCATAAATAATAAATTAAAAAAATAAATTTATAAAATTTTATTTATTTGATTTTAATCTAATAGTTAAAATTTTACATATAAATAATTTTTTTATAATTAAGTTGGGCTATATATTTACATTAATGTGAGATCCCTGGTGTTTAGCTGTGGGGGCTTGTCGACAGCTCTGGAGAGTGTCGGGATAAGTCCGAGTTGCGTTGGCGTCAAATAGACGCAAAACGGACTCCGTGCGACGCGAGGGCAGCATTCAGCGAAGGAATCTGCGAAACAGCAGAATTTTCCTGCTTGCTGTACCGGTACAAGTGTATGCTGTACCGGTACAACCAGCGCGGGGAATGCTTGCTGTACCGGTACAAGGGTTTACTGTACCGGTACAAGCTACGCGCACAGATTTAGCTGCTCTCGGGTTGGCTCTTGTACCGGTACAGGAGCCCGTGTACCGGTACAAGGGAGTAGGTAAAGGGCTAAAACGGTAAAATCTCACCTCGTTTGTATCTCCCTCACCTCCCCTCTCCTTTTAAGTGTCCGAGCAGAGAGAGAGAGTGAGAGAGAGTACTTCCTGCTCTTCTCCATCTTCTTCTTCTCCTCTCTCTCTCTAGGTGTTGGTGGAGAGTCCGGTTGGGGATTCCGTCGCCGACGTCGCGCCGCGAGCCGTTCGAGCGCGCTTGCTGCCGGAGCTTTGCGAGGAGGCCGGGCGGGGGAGCGTCTTCACTGTTCTTGACGTCGCGCCGAGGTTCGACGCTGTCGAGGTGGGTGATTCGGCGTCTTTTCTGGATTTTGGGCAAGTATTATTATTTCTACTCGGTTAGTAGCTGTTTTGCTGAAATCCGCCGTCGACTGTTCGTATTTCAGCTCGTTCTCCGCGTAGGAACGTCGGATAGCGACGAGCCTTGGTTCGTTGGATTCGGGACTTCGAGAGAAATCCACGAAGCCCTCACTTGCCAGATTTGGTGAAGGTTAGCTCGGTCGAATCCCATTCCTACTCAGCTGCTGTGAATTTCTGGACTGAATAGAGGATCCTTAATTGTTTAGCTTGGCGTTAGCTCGTCCACCGGACTTGGAGGTCCCCAGTTGATCCAGCAGAGGTTGTCCTGGTTCGAGGCTTCGTTCACTGCCTGGATTTAGCTTTTGAGGTGGGTTACATCGGCTTTACTCCTAAGTTCTTATTGGTCGACATGTATAGATCTTGATTTCGGTAATTAATTATAACTCAAATTCATTGACTATATGTAGATTATGAAATCTGAATTTTGGAGCATGTTGTTTTAAATTAAGTAGATTATACATGTTGGACTTGGAAATTGAATTAGGAGAAAACCTGCGATTTGGACCTGTCACCTGTATAAACTGCCTGATTTAGCTCTAGGAGCCGTTAGAAAATTGTACTGTCGCAGTACTGTCGAGACGAATACTCCAGGTAGTTTAGAATATATTTACACTCATGCTGGTTCGCCGAGTGGATTTTTACTAGGTCGTTCAGATTATTTCGGACTGTTGGGTGCCGTCAGAGTTGACGGTGGACCCGTATCGCCTTTTTGGCGTCAGATTGTGCCGAGGGCACGTTACCTGTTGGTTGTTAGACCAGTTTAGAGTCGATTTCTTGACTTTGGCTTTCCAGAGCCTGTTTGA
>NC_033636.1:2282627-2392627 GCF_001540865.1 Ananas comosus
GGCCAAGTCTGAGCACGTGGGCCTAGTAGTACCTCAAGGTGAGGTAGGCGGTTGTGCTCGTGCGGCCGGTGTGCATAGGCAAGAGTTGCCTAACACTGGACTTAGTGTGGAACGCTATAGAGGCGTATGACGTTCGAATATAGATACCCGTAGAGTGTGGATGTGAATTCAGCCGAGAGAGTGTATTGGCAGTAGCACTTGAGCATTGCTAGGTGTGAAGCGTGCCATGGATCACTCGTGGGACTGGTGACTCGCATTAGGTGCATAGTAGCCGGTAGTGATACGTGTGACTCGGTAGAGCATGTCGTGTAGGACGACGACGGCGGGTAGTGCTTGGGGACGACCCGTGCCTGGACCATTTGTGGACTGTGGAGCTTGGACCCATTGGGCAGGCGCAGTCAGCTGTGAGTGACAGCGGCCCGGTACCTACGGGTAGGGCGGAGTTCTGGTCAGGACGGTAGTCCGAGTTTAGGCCCGGGAGCGTGGAATGCCACGTGATAAATTGTGTGACCGATGGTACACCGAGTATGATTGTGACCCAACCCGAGGACCTGACGTGGTTTGGGGTCTTAGTTGCTCCTGGTTGGAGTGTGTGCGAATTCCCAAGTGAGAATTTCGCCCGATCAAGATTGGGTCTGCATTTGCGAGCGAGAGACGCTGCGTATTGAGACAGGTTTAAGCTGTAGGCCTACGTAGGATTGGTGGCCTTTGGTCCACCTGGGGAGACCGAAGAGAGCGATTTGGCGGGTGGCCTTATCGAGGAGTTTGACTCGAATTTACGAACGAAGCGCTCGTGTGAGCTCGTTGCGGAAATAGTTTGATGTTAATCGTGGCATATGATATCAGATGATGAAGTATTCATTGTGAGACATCAAACTAGCAGAAAGCCACATGATGTTGGACACTATGTTCATGAACGAACTAAAGCTTGAGATGTACCGAAGTGGGCCATCTCACGTTAACGTTTAGGGTCAGTGCCAAGTTAGAGCACTCACGACGGAGCGATACACCGGTGATATTGCTTCTGAGCAATATCGGTGATCGAATTGGAATGTATTCCCAAAAGGGAAGGCCAGTGCAAAGAAGAGTTCTTTGTGTACCGAATGGCGAGTGGTGTTGGAGCGCGTAAAGTTGTCGAGTATCGACTTGCGCTGCCTTTATGACTTGCAAAATCCGTGATGCACTTTTGTATCACATTTTGGAAATGTGTTTAGGATTAAACCCACATCCTTCAGTATGAGCCGCTTCTGGAATCACGATTGTGTGAAGCCGGTTTGGAGTGGGAGAATGAGTTGGTACCCTCAATTGCTCATGGAGCTGAATTGAGGCGTGATTTGAATTTCGCGGACGAAATTCTTTTAAGGGGTGGAAAATGTAACATACCAGATTTTGGTATAAAAATAAAAATAAATAAAAATAGTGTGAGAAACTATTTTTATTGGATTTGTAGGAGTAAAACATAAATGACTAGTAACCTTAGGTATAGTTTGTCAAATTAAGGAGAAAAAGGAAATTTCATGCACAACTGCACAAGGAGCAATGCTAAGTTGGCGGCTAATAATGTACGGAGTTAAATTAGTGGCTATAATATAATAGCTAATTACGGCATGATTTTTTATTAGTTAAAATTTTACAAAACCCCGTCAACTGTATGTTATTCTCAAATAGTACCCAGTTGTTTTTTCTAATTATGGCCCTTCGTTTTCTATCTTTTTAAATTAATTGAGTTTAGTCAAAAAAAAAGTTTATTTAATGATGTTATCTAATTCAGAGATGATCTTAAAAAAATTAAATAAATGTATTGTTTTTGGTGCGTTTGGATTTTCGTAAAAATAGAGCGAAAATACTTTTCGTACTGAAATGCAATTTTCGTTCGTTTGTTTACCAATAAAAGCCCTTTCTTCGTAAGACAATTTTATAGATGGATAAGAATGCAATTTTAATTGATATTTGTTCATAGAATTAGATTTATAGATGGATAAGAATGCTATTTTTTAACAGATTAATCATAACCGTTCATTCTTATTTGAGATTTTTTTTAATTAAGTGATCATACCTGTTGGTAGAAAATATAGAAAATATTTTTTATTCCNTATAGATGGATAAGAATGCAATTTTAATTGATATTTGTTCATAGAATTAGATTTATAGATGGATAAGAATGCTATTTTTTAACAGATTAATCATAACCGTTCATTCTTATTTGAGATTTTTTTTAATTAAGTGATCATACCTGTTGGTAGAAAATATAGAAAATATTTTTTATTCCTTTTTGGATTCCTTTATAGATGGATAAGAATATTATTTTTTAACAGATTAATTATAACCGTTCATTTTTATTTGAGATTTTTTTTTTTATTAACGGATCATACCTGCTAGTACCTATTCGTAGGAAATATATAGAATATTATTTTATTCTTTTTTCGATTCTGTCTGTCATTGTCAGAATTTCTATACACTTTTATATATAGTATAGATATAGATATATATGGCTAAATTGCAGAAAACTCCCTTGTCAATACCCGCTTTTTTACTTTTCCCCCCTGTCATTTAAAAACCTACACTTTGCCCCCTTGAAAAATGAGAAATGTTTACAAAGGGGTAAACCGTGACAAAATGATCAAAATGTCGTTACCATCTTCGTTTTCTGCCCTAACCTCTCTCAGCCGTCGCCCCTCCTCTTCCGTTCTTCGCGCCTTGCTCAACCACAGCTCCGACTCTATTTTCCTCCACATGCTCGCTCGCTCTTCCTGCACTCGCGTTGCCCCCCATTTCGGCGACGATAGGGAGGATATCGGAGTGGGCATGGATGAAGAGGCATGCAAGGGCGAGCGGCGGAGAAGGGCGAAGGGGATGTAACGTATCAAAACCTCTAACCCGCCTTACGCACAAAGGGGTGAAGTATGTTTGGAGCCCCGGATATGAGCGAAGCTTTGAGGAGCTCAAGACGAGACTGACATCTACTCCGGTGCTTGCCTTGCCGACGCCGGGGGAGAGTTATGTCATTTTCAGTGATGCCTCTTATGTCGGACTCGGGTGTGTATTGATGCAAAATGGCCGAGTGATAGCTTATGCCTCGCGCCAATTGAAGACATACGAGAAGAACTACCCGACACATGATCTCGAGTTAGCGGCGGTTATTTTCGCGCTAAAGCTTTGGAGGCATTACTTGTACGGGGAACATTGTGAGATCTACATCGATCACAAGAGTCTCAAATATTTGTTCACCCAGAAGGAGCTAAATTTGCGACAGCGGCAGTCGGCGGATAATTTGGCGATGGTGGTTACACCTCAACCGGCTTTGCAAAAGGAGATGCAACGATTTGGGTTAGAGGTTGTGGCGCCGGGAGTGCCGGCAACAATTGCCACGTTGATAGTGCAACCAACCTTATTGGAGAAGATTAAAGAATTGCAAATTTTCGATGAATTTCTCTAAAAGGTGCGGAGCAAAGTAGAGAGCGGTAGCGCCGATGAATTCGGCATTGGGACCGATGGTGCAATACGGTTTCAGAACCGTTGGTGTGTGCCCAAGGATAAGGATCTTAGGCGGGCAATTATGCAAGAAGCACACCAATCTCCCTATAGCATTCACTCGGGCTGCACCAAAATATACCAAGACCTAAAGTTGCATTATTGGTGGCCGGGCATAAAAAGGGACATCGGGGAATTTGTGGCACAATGCCTCACGTGTCAACAGGTGAAGGCAGAACGTCGATTTCTGGCGGGAAAACTACAAAGTCTACCTATACCCGTATGAAAGTGGGAAAACATAGCGATGGATTTTGTGACGGGTTTGCCTAGGTCACAAGGTGGACACGATACGATATGGGTAGTTGTGGACCGATTGACCAAATCGGCACACTTTTTGCCGATCCACACTACTTGGTCGGAAGACAAACTAGCTCAAGTATATATCGACGAGGTGGTGAGACTACATGGGGTTTCGGTATCTATCATATCGAATCGGGACCCGAGGTTCACTTCGCATTTTTGGAAGAGCTTACAAGATGCATTAGGCACACGGCTCGACTTTTCGACGGCATTTCATCTTCAAAGTGATGGTCAATCGGAGAGAACAATTCAAATACTTGAGAATATGCTCCGAGCGTATGTACTTGACTACAAGGGCGGATGGCACGATCATTTACCAATGGCGAAATTCGCATACAATAATAGCTACCAAGAAAGTATTGCGATGGCGCCATTCAAGGCCCTTTACGGAAGGAAATGTCGCTCGCCGATTCATTAGAGCGACATGGGCGAGAGAATTGCTCTTGGCCCCGATGTGGTTCGGGAGGCGGAGGAGAAAGTTTGTCTCGCCCGACAACGGTTAGCGAAGGCGCAATCAAGGCACAAAAGCTATGCCGACAAGCGGCGAAAGGACATTGAGTTCGCGGTTGGAGACCGCGTATTTCTCAAAATGTCGCCGACCCGGGGAGTAAAGCGGTTCGGTATTCGCGGAAAGTTAAGTCCCCGCTATATCAGACCCTTTGAGATCTTAGAACGAATCTGTGTGATGGCTTACAAGTTGGCGTTACCACCACAACTTGCGGGAGTACACGACGTATTTCATGTATCCCAACTCCGCAAGTATGTTCACGACCCCGAGCATGTTCTCGCATATGTGCCGGCTGAGCTTCAAGAGGACATGACTTATGAGGAGTTCCCGGCGTGTATTATTGATCGGGAAGTGAGAAAGTTATGGACCCGAGAGATTCCGTATGTTAAAGTTCGTTGGTGCGAACACGGCGATCAGGAAGCAACGTAGGAGCTCGAAAGTGAGATGAAGGAGCACTATCCACACCTCTTCGGGAATCTGTATTGAGTTATGAAATCTAGATTTCAATTTGGTAGTTTCGCGGACGAAACTAAATTTAAGGTGTGGAGAATGTAACATATCGAAATCCCGAGGCGATAATCGAACTTTAATCAAATTGGTTGAAGTGTCGAGAGCGAGTGACGGACAAGTTCCAATTTACATTCCAACATGTTTGGGAGGGCAAAAAAAATGAGCAAATGAGATGTTAGAATGGTTTTGGCATCTTGCGACGCGAAGTAGAGTCGAACAGAGTCAAAACCCGCAGTCTGGAGCCTGGTGTACCGGTACACCATGATGGTTGTACCGGTACAGCCATCGACCCGAGCCCAGACAGCTCTCGGGTTTGGGCAGAATACGTGGTGTACCGATACGCGGCCCCGTGTACCGGTACGCACCTTGCGAAACCGAGCGAGGCTGCTCTCGGGTTTGGGCTTCTGCGCAGGGCTGTACTGGTACGGGACCCCGTGTACCGGTACGCAGGGCCTCTGGCAGCAGGGGTAAGTTTGCTGCAGAGATGAAGTTGAGGGGCCTAAATGCAATTATTACAACACTCCATAGGGCCCATTCTTCTCTCCCCTTCACAGCAAACACAACCAAACTCCTTCCCTCACATTTCTTTCTTTCTCTCTCTAGAAACCCTAGCTCCAAAGGCTTGGAGGTGGTGGAAAAGAAGGAGAAGAAGGTGATTTGGAGGCTTTGGAGGCTTGGGTGACTCTCCAACAAGGTGGACCTTGGGAGAGCTTGTGGCTAAGGTGAGGTTTTGGTATGAATAGGTCTAGGGTTTGGTTTTAGACCTAAGATCTTTGGGTTTTGATCTCTTTGAAGGCTTAGAAACCCTCTAATGGCTTTGGCACCATGAACATCTTGGAGTCCTTGAACCCCTCTCATGGTGGATCTCTAGGTCTCGAAGTAGATGCCCTAGGGTTGATTCTAGAAGCTTAAAAACTTCATTAGAGAGCTTCCCAGTAAATTCTAAGCTATCTTTTGCTTAGCTACAAGATCAATCTAGGAGCAAACTCTAGAATGTCAAAATTAGGGTTAAGTTTGGGGCTTTTGCCCTAGGATTTTTCGGGGACGAAATGAACCCGTAGAAACCTAATTAGGGGTGTTCCCAACGCGGTGGGAAACTCCATTTCGCGAAACGAAAATCGTAGCGTAAGGTTCATATGCAAAAGGCCTAAAATGAACATTCTTTTGGGTTGTAGGTCGCGGCTAGGGCGACGGTTGGACTTGGAAAGTGTCGGACTAGCTTTCTTACACCTCACAAGGTGGGGGGTGCACGCCAGAATCACCGGATTCCTCATTATGTTTATTTTCACCTTTTTTGAGCATACTATGTATAGAATACTCATGCATGATAGGGTAGTTGGTGATTGTAAATGGTTGAACCTCAATACTTTGCTTCTAACGTAGTTGAACTTAGTGATTGAAATGGAACCATTCGAGACATGCGTAAAGAACCCTATACTTGCATGAAATTGAGACACGGACTTGACAATAGTTAACAAAGGTGACATGAACATTAGAAATGAGATTGGCCATGAGCAAGTGAATGTTAAATATAGGTTTAACCAAGAGTGACATTGTGGCAAGAATAATTTAGAGAGTTGACAAGAACAATAGGTAGAAAACCTATCAACAAGTGGCATTGTGACAAAGTGGCTAAGTATCCTCAAGTTGGGGGATTT
This sequence comes from Ananas comosus, assembly GCF_001540865.1. Lineage (NCBI taxonomy): Eukaryota > Viridiplantae > Streptophyta > Magnoliopsida > Poales > Bromeliaceae > Ananas > Ananas comosus. The sequence continues at coordinate 2,289,135 of NC_033636.1, forward strand.
GATCGATACTCATAATAAGTCTTGGCTTGAGGGAGGTCGCTCCCCCTCAAGCGGTATGTTTCCGGAAATCATCACCAAGAGAGCGCGGTCCCTAAGACGGTCCCTCGGGTTGTAGTGCAGGGCCTCCCCGGTTATAAGGGATTTGGGTTATGAGTGCTTGGGGCTAACGAAGTTAACCAGTAAGATTGGGTAAGGAGCCACAGTAAAGTTCATTTATGACTTGAGCATGCATGCATTTCTTTTATAGCATTGACTATATACCTTCTGACAGATTTCTTGCAGGCATAGTATTAGTTGCATTAGTATGGTTATTACTTCCATTTCTTGAAATACTTATGCCTGGATAAACCTAGTGGATAAGTCGGCGAGGTCGCTTGCCGAACCCACTGGGAACTTTGTTTAGTTCTCACACCACTAACCCTACAGGTCCTAGTACGAGCGGGGTAGCGGAGGACCGAGGTAAGGGTATAGCGCCATAGCTAGTAGCCACCCGGACTCTTTTCATTTGGTAGTCATTCCATTTTTAAGTATCATTGTATCAACTTTATTTTGTTGATTTAGGAATGCAAAGTTGTAAATGAATGTTGTATTTTTGGTGAATGGCTAAATTGTAAAAGAATTATGAATGAAAGAAAAGGAATGTAATAGTTTAGTTACTTTTATTTGATGCAAATGCAATCAAGTATCATGTTTGTTTATGTTCATAGCTTAGAGCTTCCTCTTTCGTTGTTGCTTGTCCTCGTGCAAGTCTTGTATAATAGCTAATCTCCTCATATGATTGCTTCATTATACCTGTCGTTAGAGCCTCGGGCGGACAGGGGAGGCTCTGTCCGTTTGGCGTCTATTGACGTGACCCGAACCGGACCAAATCGGCGGGGATTGGGGCGTGACAGGTTCGGAACCCATCAAGACTTGGTTTGAGTTGGGCGACATCAAGTTTGTTAGGTCACTTCGGATTTGGTTTGGGTTGAACCGTTATGCTTTGGTTCGGGACCCATCAAGACTTGGTTTGGGTTGAACCGTTATGCTTTGGTTCGGGACTCATCAAGACTTGGTTTGAGTTGAACCGTTATACTTTGGTTCGGTTCGAGTCAGATCCTTTACGGTTCGATTCGAGTCGGATACTTCATGGTTTGGTTCGAGTTGGATTCTTCATGGTTTGGTTCGGGTTGGACCTACCTTGGTTCGAGTCGGACCCTGATCAGGTTGAACCGAATTCAGCTAGAGTTGATTCAAGTCGGATCTTGTTTGGTTCGGATTGAATCCACTTCGGTTCAAGTTGACTCCTTCTTTGTTCGGTTCAAATCGGATCCTTTTCGATTTCGGTTTAAGTTGAATGCTTTATGGTTTGGTTCGAATCGGCTCCACTTCGATTTGAATCGAATACTTCCTAGTTCGGTTCGGATTGGATCCACTTCGGTTCAAGTTGACTCCTTCCTGGTTCGGTTCAAGTCGGATCCACTTCGGATCGTGTTGAATCCTTTATAGCTTGGTTCAGACTGGATCCGATTCGGTTTGGATTGGATCGGATCCGCTTCGGTTCAAGTTCAAGTCGAACCCATTATGATTTGGTTTAGACGGGATCCGGTTCGGTTCGGCTCCGGTTCAGTTCGGCTCGGATCGGATTCATTTCAGTTCAAGTCGAATCCATTTAGTTTGGTTCAAAAGGATCCTGTTTGGTTCAGATAGGATCTTGTCCGGTGTGGATCCAAATCTGCATGTGGGTTAAGATGGGTGTCGGGCTTTATATGCTCTAGGCCTTGGACCCGAATCTGCGTGTGGACTTGAATTGGTTTTGGACTTTACANCAAATTTCATAATTTTTTGATTTCGTTTGTCTAGTGAACGAGTAGCCTCAAAATGAACGGCTGAAAATGAAAATCTCATAAAAAACAGTGATAAAGGATTCAAATTTTAAATCGGAAGTATTGATCTTTCTACTGATGTTAAGTAGAATTTTCTATTAAATTTTCATGTAATTTGGATACTTCTACACCGTTGAACTTAAAAATGTGCCACATCGACCGTTAAAATAGTCATTTTTTAGACCTTTTGATCGCTTAGTAAATGATGTCAAAAAAATCTAAAATTTGGTTTCTAGATAGTTCTAATAGAGTAGATCATACCTAACGGAGCCGATCGTCGAATCGAACGTCCTATCATCGAAAACTACTTACAAGCACGGAGCCTCCCGTACTTTCGAAAGTACGGGAGACGGACTCTATATATATATATATATATTGAATGCTTATGAAATTGAGCCCATAATGGATTGAACCATTTTCAAAATAAAACCAAGTCCAATTCTTCAACTTCTTTTCTTTTCTTTTCTTTTTTTTTTCATTTTCTTTTCTTTTCTTTCTTTCTTTCTTTTTTTCTTTTTTTTTTTGACTGTCAGATAGAGAGAGAGAGAAGTAGTGCCCAACTTTTTCTTTTCTTTTCTTTTCTTTCCTTTCTTTTCTTTTTTTTTTATTCTTTCTTTCCTTTTTTTGTATTGACTGCCAGATAGAGAGGATCCCAACTCTTTTTTTTTTTTTCTTTTTCGTTTGTTTGCTTTTTTTTTTCTTGTCCGAATATATGAAATTTGGTATCTTTTTTGTCTAGACGAAATTTATCACGTCGAAGATGACGAATCAGAACACGTCCATTTTTTTATTATCATTTTTATTATTATTATTTTTTTGTCACGTCTTATTCAAATACGCGGAGTTTAATCGTGTCGAGCCTATCGCGAAGATGGCCCCACGGTTTTCGCTTTCGAACATGCCGAGCCTATCGCGAAGATGGCCGCACGTTTTTTTTATACCCATTTGGCCATGTCGAGCCTATCACGAAGATGGCCGCACGATTTACATAATCCGGTTCGATCAATTATTTTGACCGTGTCCAGCCTATCACAGAGATGGCTGCACGGTTTAGAGATTAAGCATGCATACGTACCGTGGAAGTGATGATTTGATGTCAGATTTGATCGGTTCGAAACCTATCACGAAGATGGTCAGGTTGATCAAACCAACAAAAATCGCACGTATGCTTTTCGGATGCATGCGTATCCCTTATCGTCGTAGAAGTCGTATTGTCGCGTCGTTGTCGAAGTCGTCGTTGTCGCGCCGTCGTCGAAATCGCCGAATAAAAGAGCCAAGCTTTTTTTTTTCCTTCTTTTCTCTTTTTTTTTGTACTGGGGTCGGAGAGGGGTGTGCACACAGCACACCCCCTCCCTGCTTGCTGCCAGCGCGTAGAGGGAGGAGGGGGGTCAAATCCCCCTGTCCACTAGTAGGAAAGAATCAACAAAAGGAAAAAAAAATTTATTTCCTTTTTTTTTATTCCTTTTTTTTTTAAGAATCCAAATAAGCTAGGATTATATTGGATTCTTTCTCCTTTTTTTTTTGAATCTTTCCTTTCTCTATTTCCTTCTTTCTATATTCTCAAATTTGAATTTTAAATTTCAAATTTTTTTTTTTTGATCCCAACAAGTACTCGATATATATATATTGTTTTAGGAAGAAGATAAGGCAATTACAAAGTTATCAGTGTTCCAATTTGCCATTTTATTAGGATTTGAGTGATCTCATCATAGCTATATTACACAACAAAGAGCAACAATGTTGGATTTATTTTTCACAATCAAAATTCTAAGTCTAAACAGATGTACTAAAACGGCTATCCACAAGTCCACCACAGAGGTCAACAAGGACGTCAACAGACCCACCGAACGGACAGAGTTTTCACTGTCCGAACGAAGCGTCAACAAAATCGACCAGTACAAGACAAACCATTGAGATCAAACATGAGGGGTATCCACAACACATGAATCAAGAAGAGGTACCGAATAAACAAATAACATGTATCAGAGCGCTATTTCCAAGCAAAGTTGCCGTACAATACGAACATCACCAAATGAACCTCAAGCTCAAAAGAAAAGTACACGAAAACAACCCAGACCCTCGCCAGTGCAGGTAGATTGTACAACATAGCACTCTATCTGGTGGTCCTCTACTGAAAAGGCATGCTGGTAGGAGATGCTAACTACTGCGCGATCCTCTTCACCTCAATCAACCGACAGTATACGAATCCCTGAAAAGTAAGCCACCAAAGGGTGTGAGAACTACTGATTAGTAGTTCCCGGTGGGTATGGTCAACAATAACCACGACTTTCCCACTAGGTCTACTGGAAGCCAGATTGATCAGTGAACAGTAGAATATATGGTAAATCAGTAGTTGAATGCAAGTACATAGGAAAATTAACTGAACAGGTAATTGAATGACCATAGGTAATAATCAAGGTATTTAGCTCTAAGCATTACAAATGAATGTCAAGTACAGTAAAAGACTAACTGGTTATGACCTGCATAGTCAAATGTAAAGTAACAATAATCGAATAACTGCATGTAATATAAACAACTCTCTATACCTGTCTCTATACCTGTCTCTGTGCCTGCTGTACTATCATGTCCATGTATAAGTAGCGAGAGAAAAAGAAAGAAATTGAGTACTATATGGAACAATATAACTACTACTAAACAAATGCTGCAATAGTACCCAATCACAACGACCGACTCATACGTCCGGTCAAGCTTGCGCCTGCCTAGTGCCGGAATCGCACTCCCGCAAGTGCACCATCGACACATAGGCTCTACCCCCAGCCCGAACACCACTCCCGCAGGTGGGTTGTCTTCCCAAGGGCACACATATTTCTGATATAACTGCCCAGCATCCTGAGCGGCACTCGAAGGGGAGCGACCCCTGCCGAGTCTAATAGTACGTATCTCTGTCCAACTCAATATGGCTTTGCAGGCTATGGTCTACGTGATGGTCAAAAGATCACAAAAAACCCAATCTAATACCCTCGACAATATCAAAGAATATCAAATAATGCATATATCACAGTAGCATGATCATATACTTCTCACTATCCAAAATCTGTTCATTCTCGCCACGCTAATCGATGGTATCTACCAAATACATCATAAAATGCATATGCTCTTGCTATGACCAAAACATCAGCATACTATCGCCGCGCTACCCACGGCCTCTATCACATAATAAATGGCATGCACAATACAAATGAGTAAGAGACGACTCACTAAAATGCATAAAGTGTCATCTGGCTTCCCACGACTTACTAAAATGTCTAAATAATATACTGCTAACAACCACTATTTAACGGTTATTCAGTAGAGAATTCGCACAGAATGACCTCAAGTCTTAGCAATATGTGATTGAATGAAAATCCTTACTCACTATGCAATGACTCATCCCACGTGATAGATATAAATATGAAAAAGTGTGACATGGCTACTGGAAACAATGCATAAATCATCCTTCACGGTTGCACGTACAAGAAAGCCATTCTTCCACTCAGTTTTATACTAACACAACCCTTATCAATATTAAAGTCCATTTATATATATATATGCATATGCGAGGAAAATAGACATAGAAGAAATTTCATCATTTTCAACGACTCGGAACCCACCTCGAAGCACTAAACCGGCCATGGTAAGAGAATCCACCTCTCACGCACCTTTTTCGTGGCTCACGTTTGCAAGGAATCTCGAAATCCAGTCGAAACATTCCAAGGTACTAAAAAATGGTAAAAAAGCTCGACCGAGATCTAGTAGTGCTCCTCCTCTAATTCGATTAGCACAACCTGTTTGTGAACATTGCTATTCTTATTCGAACCTGCAAATACCAATTGGAATACCAGAGGCGCGTATTGCGCCAATTCCTCTTCATTTCACTATCTCTTTCTTTCCCTCTCACCTTCTTTCTTTTTCTTCCTCTATATAAGTTGCAGAAACTTTCCTTTTTCTCTCCCTCTTTCTCTTTTGCTGCCCCCTGTAGCTGCTCTGCAATTAGCCGCAGCAGCTGCGTGCTCAGTAGCAGCAGTAGCTTGCTGCTGCTGCTGCTCTGCTTTCAGCAGCAACACATAGAGAAAGAGAGGAAAATAGAAGAAAAGGAAAAGGAAGAAGAGAAGGAAGAAGGAGAGACAAATAAAAATTAAACATACTTCATATTTCGATCGATACATCGGATCGAATCAATTTCCAAAAATCTTCTCTTTCAACTCTTCCTTTTCTTCTTCTTTCTTCTTTCTCTCGTTTGGTTTTCTTCTCTATCAGGCTGAGAGAGAGAGGNCGGATCGAATCAATTTCCAAAATCTTCTCTTTCAACTCTTCTTTTTCTTCTTTTCCCTCTTTTGTTTTCTTCTCTATCAGGCTGAGTAAGGTGGGAAAGAGATAGGGATGGAGTTAGTGGAATTCCACTAAGTTGCCTATTTGTAACTTAGTCCAACGGAAAGTGGTATTTGCAGTTTAGTCATCCATAGATGGAAAATTCGACATAATATCTTTGATTTCGCGTCAAAACTTTTACACCTCATTCAAGCTCTGCATTTACATGCTGACCAACATCCTACACTGAATCCCATAGGCAAAATCAGTATTCTACATGATATCTAAGCAATGTTAGTTCCCACCACATCCATTTGTTAATTTTTTATTTCAAATCCCTTAATTCTTCCATTGCCTTCTTTGGCATCTACATTGTCCATGCCTCTGGCATGATATATAAGGAAAATAAGCAATCAAATCTAGTAAATTTAATAGAATGAGAAGTTTGGAGAGGATAGTCATGTACAGATCAAACAACTACATAGCAACAATCTTCCCAAGGAGAGATTGATTCAGAACTAAGTTGTATTATTTTTAAGGAAACAACTGATTCAATGATGCATTGTTCTTTTTGGATTATAAAAAGATTTCAAATCTGTACATGGACTGCAATAGAATTCTAGCAGTACAGCAAATTAACTTAATAAAAGTATGTTTCACCTTCAACCCTGGACAATTATCATTTGTTGTGTACATATATAAATTTGTGACACCACATGTAGAAACCAAATACTTCCAAAAATTTTTTTTTTCACATAAATCTAGTAACTGGACAATTCTCATTTGTTGCATACATAACCTTATGACACCACTTGTAGAAATCAAATACTCCCAAAAAAGATTTTCTTATATCAATTTAGTATAAGAATGATTTGAAATGGAAAGAAATAGAGATTAAATAGAGATTAATTTGAATGCTTGTGATGATACCATGGACGGCGATGTCATTCTTAAGCGTTATCGCCTCCATCTCGTTACTCAGCTTCATCAAAAACCTATAGATGCCAAAAAATTATCACAAAAATCACAATGATTAAGGACGTCACACACACAGTGAAGGCAAAAAAAAAAAAAAAAAAAAAAAGAGAAAAAAAAAAGGCTTGCTTGAGAGTCAGAGAAGGCGGGGGTTGTAGCAGCAGCTTGTAATGGCAGGATCGGTAAAAGAAGCCTGCTCAAGAGAGAGAGTATGCACAATACAAAAGTTACAAAAATTCCTTCCCACAGCTACTTACATAATAAGGAATCAAAACTCCCCCTACTTTATCACTCTTTCTTTAGATATCAATAATCCATAAAGAAACCCGAGGAACCTTGATTAGTCACCATGCACAACGAGTCAAAAACAAACATATCAAGCCCAAATGAATGCAACTTCACCATGAGCGAATCATAAACAATGGCAGATCAAGCGGAGCATAATAATCAATTCGAAATCAAGAAAAATAAATGTTGAACAACAACCAGAAGCATCACAGGAAGAGGTCCAACCTGTGATCTCGCAAGGCGGGGGGTCGTCAGAGTTGGGGGGGAGAAGGAGCGTGCCGGCTAGCGAGGGCGGGGTATGGTGTTGTTGGCAAATCCATTCAAGGAGATAGAGCCCTCGCTCGCATCCCATTGTCGCTTCCTTTATGCGCGTGCTCTCACTCTCTCCACAATGTGATAGGAAACGGCATCGCGTAATACCATAGGGTGGAAGATCAAATGGCAAGGAAAGAAGAAGAAACAACAAAAACTCCAATCTCAGATTAATAGCTGCGGACCGCATTTTTCAGTTACAAAGAAGAAGGCTAGGGGTCCCCACTCCATCTCCATTCAAGGAAAGACTGCCATGTGGCTATATCTTTGGGGATTAATATATAGAGTATTTTATAGGACTATTTCAAATCCCGAGATGTCATATTATTATTTAGTTTATTTACTTATTGAGTTATAAGATATGAATTATATTTTGAATATTCGATTATTAAAAGCAATGTTGGAGGAAAGTCACTTTAATTGCGAATTCCCTCATTTGTAGTATTGAATTCTATGATCTTGTGTGATCAAACACTTTGGATGTTATTTTATTTCATTCTTATGCTCTAATCATAACAATTTGTGTTAGGAGAAAAAACTCGTTAGCTTGTACTTCATCGAAAATGTAAAAGCTAAGTTCTTACTTGTTCTCTTTTTTTATTTATACGAATGTTTATAGGCTTTGAAACAAAGTAAAGGCGGCATTTTGAATTTGATGAATTTTGTAATCACTTCAGTAAGCAAAATTTTTCTAGAGGAATCTCTTTTCCTTCTCCTCTAGCTCAATGGCGATCAAGGCATGGAGCATTTGCAACGACGTGACCCGCTAGCAATAATAACTCGTTGGGCCCAACTACCGGCCCAAAATGCTTAAGCTAAACTGATTAGAATCAGTATTCCATCCGATGTAGGACTATTGGGTACGGGTTCGTGGGACTATTGGGTACGGGTTCAAGAGGTGGCTCCCACCAAATTCGTTGGTGTAACACTTTGTCTGTGCTTAGCTTTTACACTTCCGGCTGGTATTCGTCTCTAATACCAATTGCAACGACCCGACCCGCTAGCAATAATAACTCGTTGGGCCCAAACTACCAGTCCAAAATGCTTAAATCCAGTTATTATTGCTAGCATGTAGGCTTCATATAAACTGATCGAAATCAGTATCTCATCCGATGTGTAACTATTGGGGACGTTACAACATTTTACTTTTTCTTTGGGTTGATAAATAAAGTTCTAAATTATTTGATTGCTAAGATGTGGGGAAATAAGGATAGCTTAAAGCATCTGCAACAGAAAAAGGTTAATTACTATTTGTGGGGAGATAAGGGAGATTTGATTGCTTTTTGCGGAGAGATAAAATAGGTTTGATTGTTTTTTGTGTTCAGGTAAAAGGGCTGTTAATATATTTTGTGAAAACTAAATCAATTTTTTTTGTATGTTTTTATTTATTTTATATGTGTATATAGAATTGAGCTAGAATATTTTTAGAAGTATCATCCCCATGGTGCTATTAGGTTTTTAGCCATTGGATCTACTCCTTGATTACTAATAGCTCTTGGATCAAATACTATTCCACCTACCACCATCATTTCAACCTCACGTCACTCCATCCAATGACTAAAAACTCAAAAGCACCACCCTCATAGTGCTTTTGAGAGTATTCTAGCTCAACTCGTGTATATATATTATTATCCGAATAATATCGGAATATAAATCTGATCCATATTTGAATTCAAAATAATATGTCTACATCCGAAACTATTTTTAGTGGATATGATAATAAAAATTTAACATTTGACATATATCCGTATCCGAATTCGTATTCGAAAAAAATATTGATGCTGATATAGTTTTGTCCAATATCCGACTATACTTGATTTGTTTTCACCCCTAATTACATTGACAATCTGGCGCACACAATATAAAATCACTCAACCTAGTCTGGCACACACAATATAAAATCACTCAACCTTACAATATAAAATCACTCAACCTTAACTCTAATAACTCATTAGATCCTAAACCTCCGGTTCAAAATGCTTAACCCAATGATTATTACTAGAATTTTCTAGCATTATATTTCCAATCATTATTCTTTTTCCATACAATGTGTCCTATTTGATACGAGTACTATTGAAGTATTATAGATTTCCATCATTTAAACCCTTATGTCCTAGACATAGTCCAATTCCCTAGCTAGCCGAAGATCCTCATGTAGTTTTGAGATACATCTCACATTTCCGGCTTGCAAACCGCCGGTTTTACAATCCTGTACTACAATCTTGTTCTCATCTAACATAGAGCTATTGGGGTGTGAGATACAACTCACATTTCCAGCTAGCGACCTGTCCAAGATTGCCCGGCAACGTCCAAGATCATCAAGCGATGTGAGGCTCACCTTACACTTCTGACTTGTGAACCGGCTTTGGTACCACATGTAATGACCCAACTCGCTAGTAATAAGACCTTTAGAGCTCAAACCACTTGTGCGCCCCAACTTCCCAGGGGGTCATCCATCCTAAGACTATTCTCGTTCTAGCACGCTTAGCTCTTTTAATCTCTTGAGTCTAATCACTATCCAAAATACTTAAACCGGATTAAGAGCTTTAACATATATATATATAGGATTAACTGGGGTCTCACATTCTCTCCCTCTTTTAAGCCCTGACATTCTCATGAGGCTTAGACTCATAAGTATCAAGCGATGTAAGACTCGTCTCGCTAGCCTTGTCATTCCGACCTTGACTCAGCTAAGACTGATTTCACACTTTCGATTGGTAATTGGATTTGATACCAAATATAAAGCCCTAACTCCTAGGACTACTTCCGTCCTAGTACGATTAACTCTCTTAACCCTCTTGGGCCTAATGTCACGCCCCGGGACCGGCGGAGGCCCTCCCGGTAGCGTGCCCAGACCCGCCATATGTCTACACATATAAGGCGTCTACAATAAAAGCGGAAGTAAAGGCAAGTAGTAGAACAAATAGAAGAAGTGAAATAACTAACAACTAATGATATCAGAGCGAGTAAAGTTCTAACCTCTACACCAATAGTAATAGNCTTCTTCTTCTTCTTCTCTATCAAGGATGTAGAGAGGGTTGAGAGGAGAGAAATGAGGAGAAGAGAGAGGGGATGGGTCATATAGACCCTCTATTGTAACAAAATCCCAAGAGGCCCCTCAAAAATCCAATATTACATCAGCCCGAACTGGGCAGTTTTCGCCCAGAGGGACCGGTCTCTCCCCAGCAGGGACCGGTCTCTCGCTGCGAACCCGAAAAACCAGCGTTCGGGAACCGGTCTCGCCTGCCAGGGACCGGTTGCCTCAGGCTGCCTCAACACTGCTCACTGAGGGAACCGGTCTCTTCTTCCAGGGACCGGTCCCCGAGAGTAAAAACTCTCAGGACTTGGCCAAAATTTCAGTTTTCGAACTTTTTAGGTCGGAAAACATTCTACGACCCTCCACCAAGCGTGGAAAAGCTCGAAACACATCCAAACACTCGAACCTTGCAATTTGCAAAGGTCCAGTGTGTTACACCTAACCACCACCCAACATACTTAAGCCGAATTAAGAGCTTTGGTCCTATTATATCTCATATATAGGACTAACTGGGGCCTCACACCACTGACCTAAAATACTTAAGTCCGGTTATTATTATTGAGGTACACAATCTCTTATATATACAATTACAATCCTATTTCCATCCGATGTGGAACTATTGAGATGTCACACATAATGTGCAAATTTGTGGTATTTATTGAAGTGTCAATCTTCTCACTCTCTAGTTATATCTTTTGTAACTTCTGTTGCATCAAAATGATAAATTATTGTAGAGCGAAACTAATGATCAAACTTCTCAATTTCAATCTTCGTCGACGTCTTAACTCTCAAATGAATAATCCGACTCTGATACGAGTTTGTTAGGAATCCGCCACTTTGATATCATATTTATGTGATACTAGGTTGTTATGACAAATGTGAAATATATCTAATTCGTCAGGTACGAAAATACCCAAAAAAAATATTGAGAAAGAGAGAAAAAATAAAGCACACAAGTATTAGGTAATTCGGCCACTGACCTACATTCACAGGCGAAGACACAATAGAGATTTTCATTATAACGAAAGTGGTGTATAAAATATGATTCTCTCATAAAACTCTAATCTCAAAAATACATCCATACTCTTTTTAATATATTTGCTCCACTAAATCAATAAAATAAAAAATATATTTTTAATAGTGGCTAAATACTAATTAATATAACTAGAAATATAAATCTACTGAGACTGATAATAGTTACCTCAATAAAATTAGGCATATTTTAACCTTAACTTAATGAGATAACTAACATGCATGCTGTATGCTGAAAAATTGTATATATTGAAACATGCATGATGTCACATGAACATCCCTCCGCAGCATTTACTATAGATAGATATTGATATATATAGATGCCCATTAATTTGGAACGTACTCTAAACTTTACGTACTAGTGCAATATAAAAATTCTCCTTTTTGTTATCTACGTAAAATAACAACATCATGATCCTTATCATATAATAATCACAAGCTCATCACTACATGCGCTTCGTAACCTTTCCAACAATTAAAGAGTCTCTCCCTTAATTAATCCTCCTCACTAGTACTGTTCATCTTAATATTCTCTAGTAACTCCTCCAGATGATCATTCTTCTTCATCTCCTTCTGCAGATGGAGATTGAGATCATTTATAGTCTGCTGCAGGCTGTTGACGTACTGCAAAAGCAGCTGCTCTCTCTGCTCCCTCACCTTCATCTCCTCGTCGCCATCCGCGCACCGCACGCACCGCGCCAGCAGATTCATCACCATCCCTCGCTGCAGGTCCAAGCTCCCGAGCAGAGAAACCAAGTTGGGAACCAGCACTTGCTTCACGACAGACGCGGTCGACGAAGCGGCATTCGGTGCCGCCGTCGACAGAGCCTGCAGCATCTCTCCTTCCTCCTTGCCTTCTTCCTGATCGTCGTCATCATCATCGCCTTCTTCGCCCTTCGTCGATTCGTCCTCGCACTCCTCCCCCAGGTAAATCGGATCCAGTTCGAAGCCTTCTTCGTGGAAATTCCACCCGCTGACCCGTCGAGTCTTGTTCGGCGGAGACGCCAGTCCGACGGTAACAGGGCCTTCCTTGAACCTCTCCTCCACTGTCGGCACTGCCTGCAGCACGTTCTTAACTAGGTAGTCGGCAGACTTGCAGCTCCGGAAGAAGGGATGGCGGAGGAGCTTGTCGGCAGACGGCCGCTTCGACGGGTCGTGCGAGAGGCAGGAGGCCACCATGTCCTTGAACGCCTTGGAGAACTTCTTCTTGCTGCTCGTGTGGTCGGGCGCGTCCTCGAGGCGCAGGCGGTTGGTGATCCGCATCATCAGCGACTTCGAGAGCGGGAGGTGGGAGAGCGGGGGGCGGCCGTGGGCCAGCTCGAGGGCGGTGATGCCGAACGACCATATGTCGGCCTTGATGCCGTAGCCGACGTGGGAGTGGATCACCTCAGGCGCCATCCAGTACGGCGTCCCCGCCATTTCGTTGAAGAAGGTGGACAGCGACGACGACGACAAGTTGTACATCGGGTAGGAGGAGCAGGAGGACGAGGAGGAGGACGAGGAGGAGGAAGGGGGCGACTCGTAGATGGAGGCGGAGACGCCGAAGTCGGCGAGCTTGATGGAGCCGTCGGAATCGACGAGAATGTTCCCGGCCTTGATGTCGCGGTGGATGAGGCCCTGGCCGTGGAGGTAGGAGAGGGCGTGGAGGATCTCCTTGAGGACGGGGGCGATGGACTGCTCGGGAAGGCCGTCGGCGAAGGCGGAGGAGACGATGGACTGGAGCGAGCCGGCGGCCATGAAGGGCATGACAACCCACAAGTGGCTGTCGACGATGAAGGAGCAGTGCGCGCGGAGGACGTTCGGGTGGTTGAGCAGGGCCATGGCCTTGGCCTCGCGCCGCACCTCGTCGAGGTTCGCGCGCGACCGTTCGAGATCGATGGACTTGATCGCCACCACCGCCGAGTCCAGCGGCAGGCACACAGCCTTGTACACCACCGCGCTCACGCCACTGCCGATCTCGTACAGGAGCCTGTACGATTTCGCGTCCAAAGGATACACCATTCTTTTCGCTTCGTCCATTGCCTCAAATACGTACTATATATCAATTTTTACGTATGATTGATGGTGTGGGAATTAAAGATTAACGAAAACTTACTAACTCAATAGCCAACGTATTTAGAAATCGAAATTGAATCGGATTACTTGTTTTACTATTCTGAACACACCTGCAGATGACAACTGATGAAAATTTATAGAACACATGTAGAAGGACGTATCAACTTTTTTGCCATATTTTTGCTTTCGTGCATGTGAGGCGAGAGATAAAAAAGGGAGGGACGAGGATGCACGGGGGGAGCAGTTAGAGAGTAGTGAGTGTAAAGGTCAGGTGAGAATTCCCGTGAAGTCATTTTGGGGGGAAATTTTTGTTGGGATGGTAGGCAGGTTTCAGTTGCTTGACAGAGACTATATTTGGAATAAATTATGTTAAAGAGTCTGCAACTTTATATGCATATTGTTAGGATTGTATGATTCTGCATTTCCCTGTGAAAGAAAAACTAGTACAGGACTCTTAATTAGATAAGCTAAAAATTAAAGGAAAAAAAATAATAAAATGTAGAAAAATTTTCTGTAAATTTTTTATTTTTTTATTTTTTTTTCCTTCTTACTTTTAAAATTTTGTATTTTATTCTCTTAAAATTTTAAAAATATTTTTTCGGGATTACGACGTTAATGAAGAGAGCGAAATAACCAAATAGCCATTATTTATTTTATAAACAAATATTTTTAATATATTTTTATCATTTTTAAGTATTTTGTCAGTATAAATTATAAGATATAGACGGAATAGTGACAGAATCCTGACAGAAAGGGGCTAAAATGCATCAACTTAAGGTAAAATGTAGATATTTAAAAGTCAAAAAGAAAAAGTAAAAAAAATAGGTACTTATAGAAAAAAATAGATATATTTTAGCAAAAACAGGAGGTTACTGGACTGCTGAGTTTAATTCAATGCCCTAAGGTACGAAATGGGATGAGATTGTGAGGAAGTCTTCTATGTGGCGATCACATGCGCTCATATTTCAGCTAATTTTTCTTTTTAAGAAAAGTGTATAACAAAAATATTTTTTAAAAGTTACAATATATAGGATAGTTGAGTCCTTGGAGCCAAACGTGATTGATTGTGATTATCATATTTTTAGACTTTTGTGAGATTTGGGCATGTCAAATTCAAAACTCAGTTGGAAGACTCATAGAGAGACAAATGTAATAGTCAGCATTAAATTCGACTTTATTTTGATTTTTACACTATGGAATTTGGATGGATTGTTATTAATTTGGTCGGCTCCTGAGATTCTAGTTAGAGAGTTTAAAATTCATAATTAAGTATAAATTAGGGAGGTTAGATCTAAATTTTATGAAATTTTGAGCACTTGGTAATGGACAAAACTTAAGTGGAGAATTTTTCAGCTAGATCTCATTAAAAAGTTCCCCACCTAATGCCATGTGTCTAAAGATTGTAATCCTATCCCCAGGGTTTATGCAGATTTTTTTTTTGAATTTTAATATTGAGAAAAAAGGATAGAAATATGCTGAAGAACTTGAACTTTGGATCAGTGGCAGATCTACAATAGCTACAGTAGGATTAATTGACCCTACTGACTCCTCCCCCAGTAAAGTCCACACATTGTTAAAGTGGAGTCCATTTGTAATTAATTTTACTTCGTTGATTAATTGATAAATAAATGAGTAAAGGTCACCATTTGCTCTCATGTGACACTTTTTTCACTGTTATATTTTGAAGAGGCAATTATTTATATATTCCTAAAAGTTTCTGATTTTCTAATTTACCCATCTTAGAAAATTAATATTGAAAATACTCTTTTTACGTTCCAACTTATTTCAAATATATCCCTATAATTAAATTCTGTTAATGAACTGTTAAAATAGTTGTTATCTCTATGAAATTATTATTTTGCCATTTCAAATATATCCTTCTACCTACCATCACCGACTTTTCTTATTTGTCCTTAAGTTAGGGGTATAAAAAGTATTTTGATTTTTGACTTTTTCAAATATACCCTTCTACCATTACCAACATATTTTATTTGCCCTTAATTAAGTTAAGAACAAAAGAGATATTTTGATTTTTTTTAACTCTAGTAGATATTTAACTCATGTTTAACCCAAGTTAACTTAACAGGTGGTAACTGCAGGGTATTTTAGAATAACAGAGGAACATATGAGGGGTATATTGGAAAGAAAAAAAAGTAGAAGTAAATAAGATATTTCTGAAGTTTTGAAAAGTATATAGACAATTATTCCTATTTTGAAATACCTATTAAAATATAAAAAAAACGTTACACTTATTTCAAAATAATTGTGGTTTGAGCGAAAAAAAAATTACAACAACGATATCATCAAGCATCGTTTCAAAAATATAAAAATACATAAAAAATATTATAATTCAAAATGATACATATGTTTGCAATATTTCTTGAGAATTGTATATATTAATTTTTTTAATTTTTATAAAACTATATGACTGTTTCTTACAAGTCCATCTACAGTGCTTCTAACGGACAAAAATTATATAGGCATCGTCCCCAAAATATTTAGTTTGGGGACGATGCAGATGGGTGTTGTGTGGCCCATCCGACGGGCACCCATGGAGGCGGAAAAAAAAATTGTACCCTAAGTTTTTATAGAGAGAGACACAAAGCAGCAGAGGAAGAGAGGAGGGCGCCCATCGGAAGCGGTGCCCAACCATATTGTCCCCTCAAACTAATAGTTTGGGAACGGTGCCTATAAAATTTTTGT
Organism: Ananas comosus; assembly: GCF_001540865.1. Lineage (NCBI taxonomy): Eukaryota > Viridiplantae > Streptophyta > Magnoliopsida > Poales > Bromeliaceae > Ananas > Ananas comosus. The sequence goes on from NC_033636.1 coordinate 2,305,710, forward strand.
CCGCTTCTAACACATGAATAGTATATGCTATAAACTTTTGACTTTTTGGACATACAACAGTACAATCACCAAATAGTAAACCCTAGGTATATATGGCTTAAAAAATTTGTAGCATGTACTAGAATAATCTATGCTATTCAAGCTATCTAGAAACTAAATCTTATAATTTTCAACATCATTTACAAATGTCACGCCCTCGGATCCAGCGGAAGCCCGCCCGGTGCGTGCCCAAACCCGCCATATGTCTACGACATATTAGGCCTCTACAAGCGATAAATAAAGCAATAATAGATGAGCATTTAGGAGTATCAGAGTATACAACAACTAGATTCTAGAATAAGGAGGTAACATAAAAGAACTAATCCACTAACATAAATTATAAGGTAGTACATCATAAAATTTCAAAATACAAGTACTAAAGATACAATAGTGGTGGTCTCTATACATGAATACAAAAACTCTCACTCTCTACAATAATACAAAAATAGAGAGATGAACCACCTAGATCAAGTACTCCTCGCTATCTAGCTAGTAGCGATCCCTTTACCGTCATTCCGAGCATCTCCCGAGGTGGAAGGCTTTATAAAAAAACAACAAAACAGGAGGCGTAAGAATTATTAATCAATAGTTCTCAGTGGGCAATTGCTGACCTCAGCGAAATGCACCACTAGGTTAAAAAGGCAAAAGTAGTATGTTCAACTTGTAAATGAAAAGAACAACATGTAGATAAAATATGAATAAACTTACTAACTACTATGCCTCTACTCTAGCATGAATTTCGACAAATATAAATGCTATTCTAACATGAATATGCATAAGTATAACCAACATGATATCCACAAGTGCAACTAGTAAAATGTCATTGTTTACTAATTTGCGTAATGTTCCATTTACATTTTAATTCAATAATGTTCCGTTCATATGGGACCTATTCGTGGGTAGTCCGGCTTGCGCCGTGCCCAATGGCCCCGTGGTAGTCAACATTTCCACCCTAGGAATGAGCCTCCCCGACGGCATCCTATTTCGGCGCTCAATCCCGCACAAGCGAGCATATGTCGCGATGGATATCTCCGGAGTGCCGGCTTGTGGGGAGCGACACTCATAAGCACGTGCGAATGAGCACAATGGCAAGCAAGCGTAAACATTCGTCTCAAGTCCAATGTCATCATATCTAAAATATGGTATAAGAGCTAGTGACCCCAAAGGCCTATCACTATGTCATCTTGTAGAAGTTAAACATTTACTATGTTGAATGCCTCTTTATAGCATTTTTGTCCACTATGTCACACAAGAGTTTTAAGTTCAAGAGCATCTTATTCTCGTCATGTTCATTACATGAAACATGATTCCAAACCATAAAATAGAATGTTAACCACATGCATAGCTACAATGCACATATCTCTCTCTACTATATATAGGCAATTTTTTATAAAACATAACATATGTATTTTAAGTATTTTAAAATTTTTATATGCTCTATCTAGCATGAATATATATATGAATTTTTATTTTTAGAACAAGAAAAATAACATAGGGGGGATTTCACCCATTTTGGTGAGGTCAAACCTACCAAGAGCTCCTTGGACCCCTTCGTTTGCGCAAAAGAAGGTGTCGACTAGCCTTCTAGCTCCCTAAAGGAAATTCTACAAGGGGTTAGACGGAACAAACGAACACCCCAAAGATCAAACATTAACCAACCCAAGAAGAAGGCAAAAATTCACCTTGTATGGTAAAAATCTCTCTTAATCTCCAAATGAGAGATAGAACCTTTCTAATCCAACCCAAATGAATGTTCTATACCTAACAATTAAGCCCCAAAAGGCACAAATCAAAAATCTCCAATTAAAACCCTAGATTCCCATTTCTAGATTTTCATCTCAAAAACTCTACCAAAATAAGATCTAAAGAGAAGATCTATGGTACTAACATCTCAATAAGCTCCAATCCAAGCTTGGAATGAGCTAAGGTTGAAGATTGATCATCTAGAATGCTCCTCTCTTCAATCCAAAACTTCTCCAATGGTGGAAACCCAACATGAAGCAAAGAGAAGAGGAAATGAGAAATCAAACCAAGCAAAAACCAAGAAAAATGGGAGAAAAACCAAGGGAGAGGGTCCTCACCTGTGTTCTCTACGAATTAGGGCTCAAAGGAGCCATCTAAGAGCTGTGGGGGGTTAAATAGAGATGTAACAATCTCAAAAAAGCCCTCCAACAACGTGCAGTCTGCACTGCACTGCACTGCGTACCGGTACGCGGGAAAAGTACCAGTACCAAGTAGCAGTTTGTGTAAACCCGAGTCTCGGGTTGGCGAGAAAATACACTGGGTACCGGTACCAGCCCGATACTATACCGGTACCAGATCCAATTTTGGTACCAAGTCAATGCAGTACCGGTACTCAGCCCTGCAGAGGCAAACCCGAGAGCAGCCCAATTTCCTGCACTTTAGAGGTTTGGTACTAAGTTTTAAACCTCGCTCCTCGGGATGCAAGCCATAGGTCGGAAGACAGTCTATGACCGTCCAGAAAATTTGGAAAAACTCAAAACGCAGATCAAACACTCGAACCTTACAATTTGCTAAAGTTCAGTGTGTTACAACAAAGTGATTGTCTCAAAAATAACTATTTTAACGATCCATTTAGTAGATTTTTAAGTTCAACAGTGTAGAACAATTCAAATTACATGAAACTTTAATAAAAAAATTCTACTTAACATCAAAAGCAAGATTAATAATTCTAAGTTGAAATTTGAGTCTTTTATTACTATTTTTTATGAGATTTTTATTTTCAGCTGTTTATTTTGAGGCTACTTGTTCACTAAGCAAATGAATTCAAAAAATTATGAAATTTGGTTTCTACATAGTTCCAATAATATAAATTATGTCTAATAGAATCGATCGCCGAATCGGATGTCCCACCATCGAAATAATTTACAAGCATGGAGGTCTGTACTTTCGAAAGCATAGAAACCTACCGCTCTCTCTCTATATATAGTCAAGTTACTATCTTTTTTGGAGGATGGAGGTCTTCATCCTCGTGAATTTTAAAATTTATTAAATTTAGTTTCTAGACACTTTAAATACTCTAGATCAACTTTAACGGTTTCGATCATTAATTCGAAATTCTTATCATCTAAAACGACTTATGAAGATGAAGGTCTTCATCCTCCTAAAAGGATAGTAGCTGAATTCTATATCTATATATAGAGAGAGAGAGAGAAAGAGAGAGAGAGTTTAGCTATGGTGCATTTAAAAGCACCAATTACTTGGTACTTGTAAGTTTTCCACTATTGGATCTATCCCTCTGACTAATTCCACCCCTTAGATTATGCTATTCCACCAACTGCCTACTCAACTCCAGGGAACCATTATTATCCTAGCCGGTCAAATTTTCATCCAAAAGTCAAAAACCTACTGTGACACTCCAATAGTACACATCGGATGGGAATGGGGTTGCTATTGGATTTATAAGAAACTTTGACACTAGTAATAATAACTAGGCTTAAGTATTTTTGGCCAGTGGTTGGACCCAACGAGTTATTATTGCTAGTGGGTTGGGTCATTACATTTGGTATCAGAGCCGGTTCACTAGCCGAAAAGGTATGGCAAGTCTCGGCTGAGCCAGGGTCTGGATGACAGGCTAGCGAAACGAGTCGCACATCCCCTGGTGATCTTGGGCTGTGTGTGTTGGACTGACGAGGACGTCAGGACCCTAACGGGGGGAGTCTGTGACATCCCAATAGTCCCACATCGGATGAAAATCGGGTTGCTATTGGGTTTATAAGATACTTAGACACTAGTAATAATAACTGGGCTTAAGCATTTTGGGCCGGTGGTTGGGCCCAACGAGTTATTATTGCTAGTGGGCTGGGTCGTTACACCTACAAACCACGAACGATATATGCTTTTAATAGCATAAGAGCACAATTCTCTCTCTTTATATATATAGAATTAGGCTGGAATACTATCCATAGCACCAAGCTATTTGTGCTATTAGTTTTTTAACCCTTGGATTGAAAAATGTGCGGTTAGGATGATGTGGGTCTTTAGGGTTGAGTGAGTGGTTGGTTTAATATAGTATAATCTAACGGGTAAAAATAATCAAAGGGTTAAATCTAACGGGGGAAAACTCGATAGCACCAAATCTTTGGTGTTATCAATAGTATCCCAGCCGAACTCTCTCTCTCTCTCTTTCTCTCTCTCTCTCTATATATATAGAGAGAGAGATAGAGAGCAGAGTTCGGATTATGTGCTTTTAGAAGCATGGAGGCTCATGTGCTATTCGTTTTTGATGATATATATACAGTGGAGAGAGAGACAGAGAGTCGGGATCCAATTACAGTATTACGCACTCTAAGTTACACTTTTTTTTTCACATAAGCTAAAATCAAATTATGGAGGTATTTAAATGAAGATCTAAAGTACTAAATATGATTTACAACATATAAATAACCTCCTGCCAAAAAATTATAATTTTTTGAAACCTATATCTTATGTTTCTAAACTTGCCCTTTGTTGAAAATTAAACCATTGCTTTTAATATTACCTAATGGTCAGGAAATCGATGATTAAGTTGATCTTAGTGCTTGTGTTTGCTGTCTGGACACTCAAATGGATGTGTTTTAGGGCAGCAGGTGACTCACGATATGAGTCGGTGTGTTTTGGGATGTTTCGTGGGTCCCTCAAGCATCTCGGTGCCTTTTCGGGATTCCCAACGAGTTTGGGAATCGGTTTTGAGAAACCTATCCCGCAGGTTGTTTTGGGTTGTTAGTGATGTCTTTTGAGTTAGTAGGTTTGGTTTCTGACTCAGTGAACCTGTCGTAGGTTTGGTCTATGGTTCTGCACACTGCGGGATATAGGTGCAGCTACGACACAGGTGGTTACTTTGATCCGAAGTCGGTTCAATGGTGCATGCTCTGTAATATTCCCTCCACCTTTTCCTCTTACTTCCTACATATATCTTATGCTTGTGCCTTACACCACATGACTTCGACTCTAGCTGTACTTAGCATACTCTTCTCTTATTTGCCATGACATAGAAGTAGAGCGATAGAGTTTCCCAACATACGATATACGATTTGATTATACTCCATACTTAGCATAGATATACTTGTGGATAGTATAGTGTTACTCCATTACACCTGTTAGCAGAGGCTTATATGTGGTTCATTTGATATTCTATACCTTCGAATTTTGGATATTGTAAGAGGATTTTGGATGCTCATGGTTTTGGACATTCGTGGTTTTTGAATACATGTGAATTGATGATTTCTATCCCTCATGATAGCATTTTCAAAATTATGGTTTTCATGTCAGAAATATTTTTAAATAATTTTCTCGAGATTTTTCGCAAAGTTAGAGTTTTAAAACGGAAGTTTTCGTGTGGGAGACAATTTCAACTTTTTAAGATGAATGCGAATGAATGTGGAATGACTAAGCATTGCTAGCTGTTTGATGTAATATAATAATCCTTGTACATTCTGTTGTTGAGTATGTGAGTGGAGATCTAATTATTAAATTGTATTATGTGCTATGCTGTGCAAATATAGGAGAGACTCTGTCCGTTTGTTCAAAAAATTTCTGTATTTGCGGGTCTTTTGCACGTCTTTGGGGTCTAAATTTTAAAAAATAAAATAAAATTGCACGTATTTGCAATTTTTTTTCGCTTACTCTGATTTATAAAAATAACCCGTTTTCTAATTGGCTTTCAAAAAAGGACCCCGAGGTGTGACATACCGTTAAATATAATCTACAGTATTTGTAATATCTAAAAATCAAATTTCATAATTTTTTGAATTTATAATAAATTCATCAAATAGGTATAAAATAAATGATCAAAATCCAACGATCTTCTAAACATAGGGGATAAGAGTTTTTAATTTGAGATCAAAATTATTGATCTTGATCTATATAGTTAATAGATTTTTATTAAAAGTTCATCCAACTTTAATTTTTGTACACCATTAATTCAGAATCGCTACACCGGCCATTAAAAATGCAATTATTCTTCTATATTGTTAACTCGAAATCACTCGATATTAGCAATTAAAAATATCAATTTTGAGGTGCTTTGATCATAAAGTATAGTATGCCACAAAAAAAAAATCGATTTCTAAAATATTTAAATATTCTAAATTATATTTAACAGTATAAATCATCGATTTGGAAGCTATATTATCGAAAATGACTAGTAAGTACGAAGGTAATCATACTCATAATAGTATAATAGTCGCTCTCTCTATAGCTATATTTTGATTGAATGGAATTTTTTATTTGAATAAACAATCGTCAACAATTAGTGTGATGCTTGACGCAGAAGGATAAACAACATGTAGGCAATAATTTCGGAGTTTTTGGGCGACAAACCCTACATAGTTTTTTAATTATAAAAATATGCATTAAAAATTTTTATTTGTAATATTAGATTTAAACAGTAAATGATTTATTTTTTTTAGAAATTCTTACTTTTATCCAACAGTAAAATTTTTACTTTTAAACAATAAATTTTTATTTGTAATATTAGATTAAACAGTAAACTTTTATTTGTAATATTAAAAATTTTTATTTGTAATATTAGATTTAAACAGTAAATGATTTACTTTTATCAAATTTATATATTTTGTACATCTAAACTCTAAAAGATGTACAATATTAAACAATAAAAATAATTTTAACATTTTAAAGTAATAAATAACATACCGTATTTAAAAAAGGGTAAATCATTCACCGTATAAAATTAGTTTTATAAACAACTTTTTAAAGGATTAATTGCATACCGCTCCTTATAAACATAGCAAATAGCAAATACAATTATACAAAGTTCAACTTTTAACTTTTATCTCTACAAAAGTCCAATGATATTCATATTTATCCCTCTGGTTTGTTACCGTTTGAGAATTGTTTATTTTTTAACAGCAGATAAGTGAAATGTCAATTTTGTGATCACAAATATGTCCTTTCAAAAGCCCAAACGACTATTAATCGTCCAAAAATATTTCCATAAAAAATTTTCAATGGGCATCTTCTTTTTCTTTAAAATCCAACCCAATCCATCATTATTGTAACCTCTTCTCTCACCTTTCTCCTAAATATTTTTTGTGGAGCAAAATATAAAAAAAATCATAGAGAAAAATTGAATGGAAAGCAACACACGTTCGACATAGGCGAAGTAACACGCGTTGGGGATGAATTGGAGACAGAAAAATTTTAGTTACGGATTCGAAACTAGCATGAAGGAGAGAGAGGAACAGAAAGAGAAAGAGAAAAAGAAAAGTTTCTATTGCTAGAGTTTTAATTTAGAGAAAAAAATAAAATATAAAAAGGGTAAAAATGTTAATTTATCTTATTAACTAAAATAAGATTAAATTTTTTGGACGGATCCTAAAGGTAGAGATATATATTTAAAAATATTAAGATTTTTATAGCAATAATATAAAAAAATTGAACTATATAGAAATATATTTGTAATTTGTTATGTTTATTTTAGAGCTGGATGCAATTATTTTTTTTTATATACTAATTTTATAAATTATAATATTTTTTTTCTATCAGCAGGGAGCCACTGGCCGAGACCGCTCCCCGACCGCTCCCCGACGCCCGACGGCTCCCCGACGGCCACGCCCACGCCCACGCCCGACAGCTCCCCGACGGCGGGCGGGCGGGCGGGCGTGGGTCCCACTCGCCTTCTTCTCCGTCCCTTTCCTCCACCCCGACCTCCATTTTCCCCGTCTAGGGTTTCTCCTCCCTTCCGCCACTCTAACAGAAGACTAAAGCATATTTATTCGCTTCTTCCTCGATCCGACCACGGTGCGTGCTCCTCCTCCTAATCTCTCCGTGAAAAAATTTAATTTAATGTATATTCAGAATCAATTTGTTGCAGTATCTGTAGGCATGATTGCCACTGTTTCTTTGGCCAATGTAAAAGTTATCTGCGGCTGGAAAAGCGAGGAAAAACATAGGGAAAATGAATTATGTAGCTTATTCAGTATGAGTATGGAGATTTTCTTGTTTGATTGGAAGTGTTAGGACTTCTTTTTTCCTCGAAAGGTCTTAATATTCATGATTTTATAGGACCAGCATATTTCACTTCACAAAAATTAAGACATTTGATTATAATGAATTTCTTGAGTAAACCAAAGAGATATGTCGAACAAAATACTTATGCATCCAAATAGGGCCTAATGGTGATACTGTTTACAATACGTTTGTGTCCCACGATTCGAGCATGATTGGAGACATTTGGCCCTTCCTCAGGCTCTAATTTAGTTGAGGTATGTCTCTATATTTGTGGTTTTAGTATGCGAACAATTTACTTGGTTCCTAGCTGTTCGAGCATTTGATGGGGCTCTAAGTTAATTGTATGTTTGAGCGTTAAAATAACACCATGACTTGATTGTCCTTTTACCTTTGTAAAATTTATACCGGGAGAGCTTAACACTTCTTCTCCTCAAGGGCACAAGACAAGATATTAGACGACGGTCATGCCGCCGAAAAACTTCTTTTATATAGGGAGTTCTTATTGCATGCTAAAACAAATGAACAACCAAGTGTTAACCATGATGGGAAATCTTCATTTGAAAGAACCGAACCTCAACTAAATAGATATCAATTACTGGTTTGTTTCTTGAAAAAGGAAGCTTAATTGTCTAAAGAGAGAAATGATAAAGAGGAGGTCATGAATTTGCAGGCAGGGTCTCATTCCTTTCTGATACATAGTGGAATGAAATGTGCAGTGCTATTGAATAGGATATAGGACTAAAAGAAGTTATATGCCTTTTGGATGGAATTGCTACAACATAAGCATTCTTCATATCAGAATTAGTGCTCACAAAAATTTGAATTTATTCATAAATGTGAGCACCATTTGCAATGTCTTGTTTGACTCAGTTAAACCTTGGTTTTAAGAAAACACAAAGGAAAACAAATAGATAGAATCATGTATTATTGTATCTTGAGGCAATAAGTGATCAAGTAAATCCAACAATATTTTGTTAATGCCTTTTTGGTCGCTTTTTCATACGTGTCACAATGAGCTTGTCTGGTCCAGGTGGCTTGCAATTATGAACATAGGAAATCAAGTTACGTTTCTAGTTTTTAACTTCTTGGCCTTATCTGTCTTGGTTGTAGTGTCCCTTTTGTTAGGAAAAATCATTAGCGAGGAATTGTAATGAAGGAAAGTAAGAACAAATAAGGAAAAGATATTGGGTCTTGACCTCAGCCTAGTAAACCAAAGAGGCCTATTTCAAGCTAAGACCAATGAATGCTCTTCCTACTCCTTATCCTGGGTTGTGGGTTTTAGGTTCCGTGTACATGTGTGAGCCTTTCTTGGTCTAATAACACCCCAAACTTGGAATTGGGAATTGCTTTACTATGGTAGAAAGGTGTGTTGGCTGATTGTTGGCATGACAGATATACTGGCATGGCAATATTTCTTTCATTTTCCTAGCATACGGCCCAGTTCCATAAAATCATACATCAACAAAATACCAAAGATGGTAGCGATCGAGCAAGCCCTTTTTGTTTTGTCCTGCTATTTTTCCCCTACCCCACTGTGCCCTTTTCCTTGCTTTTGTGTTGAGGTTGCCCTTGGGAATCTACCCTATTTAGGTATTCGGATTCCCTGATCAATTTTATAAGAAAAAGAGTACTTTGGTTTGGAAAAAAACACCACCATTTAAATAGTCAGAGTTAGCCATCTGTCTCTGCTCTTGCATTTCAACCGGTGTGTACAGTGAATCTCATTCAATATGCAGTGGCACTATTCTTTTCTATTCTTTCCTTTATTTATTGATTGATTGCTATATTAAACTAATATAAATAAACAACAATGGTCTTTCCCTTGATAGTGGAGGGATGTAAAAAAATAAAAAATAAAATTGCACTTGTGGCTACAATGAGGCTACTCAGGATGTTGCTTTTGGTGGTGTTGGGACCGTTTCTTTGCTTGCTTTGCAATATCTGCTTATGAACTGACATGGCACCCTTAATTCCGAGGACACATCTACGACATTCCTTTCTTCTAGTCCTTCCTGGTGTTAAAAGGATTTGCGTTAGTTCATTCCCAATTGGAACGAGAAAGATTTTGGAGATCACATCGGATGAAATTAAATATGTTTGTTTTTTCTCCTCTTCCCTTTCTTTAGCTGACCTTCTCTTTAGAGAGAGCTTTACTAGTGTTGATCTTAATTTTACTTTTTTGATGTTTTGGGGTTGCAAATACCGAATGGTGTTTTGGTGCTTCTCAATCATTGTTATCTCATCTCGTTGTTGGAAACTTCTACCCTGTGTTCCCAAGATTGACTCCTATTTCACCTTCTTGCTATCTTCTTTGATAGTTGTTGACTCTTACGCCTGTTCTTTTATCTTTTACTAATTAAGAACCCGTGCTTTGCTGCAAGAAGTTCTTATAGTTGTTCTGAATTAAAACAATAGAGACAACATAAAAATAAAAGTCTACGTAAGTTATATAGGTAAAATTTGGATCATAACCTAATTCTAAATAAGTTCTGTCATTTAGATATGGAATACGATATTATTTAACATTTATTACTTTTATGTATGTCACCTTTTTAATTCTATTTATAATATACAGTGCGATGTTGTATCAATAGTTAGTTCACAGCGAGGCATCTCCATCTCGAGCTTCTTAGTAATTACACGTAGTAATTTAATGTAAGAAAGCTCAATAACCGTCATCGTGGAGCTGCAAGGTAACAATAAGTACATGGAAGAAGACGAGAGATGCAAGAAAGATAAGTATCCATAGAAGAGAAGGGTGGAAAACTAAGTAAGCAAACAACTACAAAATTGGGAAAAAAATTATGTAATACTCTTTCATAGGACTTTCAAAGAGGCTCAGATAGATCACCGATAGATCACCGCCGAAGGAAAACATGCGTCTTCAATAAGTAAACAGAAAATTCGCAAATACGTAAACTATCTCCGTCAGTAAATCATGGTAAAGTTAGAGAACAATACAGTAGAGAGTAGCTTGGGAATAAAGAGGAGCAAAGGAAAAGCATGAAGCAAAGGAGAAGCCTGTAGGAGAAGTGTAAGCTCACTTTGAAAAATCTTAAGTAATTGAGGGAAGGACATTAATCAATTATTCTGTTCTCTTTCTCCATGCTCTTTCCCTTCAAATCATCATTGCCTCTTTCATTCAGCTTACACAATGAGAAAAGATGCAAATCGTAAAGTTGCAAATCGAAAAAAATGTAAAACGTAACCATGGGTAAATCCCACTCTAAAGCAGAGGAAAAGGGTCATAGTAAACATTATGCTCGTAATCAGCGAGAAAAGAAGCAATCAGAGAATCACTAAAGAAAACATGTAGCAACAGTGGTAGAATAAGACCATGTAAAAAATCCGCGGCAATGTAGTGGAGGGCAATTTGAAATTTCTATAAAGGATAGGCAACCATAGGGAGAAAAGAACAAAAAGAGGAGAGCACTTTTGCAAAGGCTCAGGTAGTTCACTGCACAGTAATACATGCATCTTCTTCAGCATGAAAATAATGAATTCGCAACTACATAAGCGTCTGCAACAGTACAACATGGAAAAACTATCTCAAGCAGTAATCATATAAAAATGAGAGCACACAGGAGGAGGAAAATATATTAGAAATAGAGAGAAGCAAAAGGAAAACACGCAGCGAAGGAGAGGCATGCAACAAAAGCATAGTCTCGCATAAAAAAAATGTAAGCTACTTCAATAGAGGGCAGTAATAAACTATTTCCTATTTTTTTGTTCTCTTTTGTTTTTTTACTTAAAATCATCATTACCTCTTTCGTTCGATTTATACTATCTAGAACATTAACCAAACAGATAGATCATCAATGAAAAGAGGGGTAATAAAGCATATGTTCGAGAAAAAGAGAAGCAAGAATAAGGCAAAGCCATTTATTTAACAAACTACAAGTAAATCGTAAAATTGTTAATCATAAATTTAAAACACAACCACTAGTAAATCCCATTGTAAAGCAGAGGAAAAGAGGCATAGTAAACAATATGCTCATAATCGGTAGGAAGAGAAATAAATAGAGAATCAGTAAAGAAAACATTAAGCAAAAAAATGAAAAAAAGTATGTAACGGAAAGAAAAAATTAGTGGAAGAATAAGACCGCTTAAAAAATCCGGGGCAATGTAGTGGAGGCAAATCAAAACTTTCTAAAAAGGTTAGGAAGGAATTAAGAAAACAGCGAGAAAAGAGCGGGATAAAAAGAGAAAGCACTTTCGAAGAGAATTAGAACAGAACATGGTAATACTTGTATTTTCTTCAGTATGAAAACAGTGAATTCACAATTACATAAGCTATCTCCAGCAGTAGAGCATGAAAAAACTACCTCTAGCACTAAAGCATGTAAAAATTAGAGTACACCGGAGGAGGGAAAATAGCTTGGAAATAGAGAGAAGCAAAATGAAAACATGCAGCGAAGCAGAGACACCAAACAAAAGTGTAATCCCACATAAAAAAAATGTAAACTAATTTAGTAGAGAGTTGTAATCAACTATTCTCTATTTTTGCTTGTTCCTTTTATTAAAATCATCATTGTCTCTTTCATTCAACTTATGCCTTCTAGGACATTAACCAAACGAATAAAGCATTAACGAAAAGAAAGGTAATAAAGTATATGTTCAAGGAAGAAAGAAGCAAGAATGTGGGAGAGCCATTTAGAGCCATTTATTAATCAAACAGAAAGTCGACAAATGAAATGAGGGGAGAGAGGCTTTAAATAACATCATCAAATCTATTAAACATAGGATAAATTCATTTGTAGAGGCAATTTTAGTAAAAGAGTAAATAATAAATAGGAACAAGAGAAGCGAGCCTCATCTCAAAGGAAAAAAAAATCCTAAAGTTCAAGAGAAGACAACATCTATGAGAAAGGACGTAGAAAGTAAGGAATATATATGGGAAACAACATATTCCACACAATAAAACATTTAGCACTAATATATAAGGAGTGGAATTTTACTAAACAAAGTAGGGAACAAATCGGCAACACAAAAAAGGAGGAGAGCAAGGTGTGATTCGCAAGGGGTTGCCTGTAGCTACCTAGCAAACAAAGAAGATACAAAATGTTAGCAGAAATTCATACCCACGCCATTTTTAGAAACTGTCACATAAGTAAAGGTAGAAGGAAGAAAACCTATAGGATCAAAGGGTATTCGGAAGATGTTAATTAGAAGTTACCTACCAAACACAAAAAATTCAATATTTTAATTGAACATACAAATAAAATCTTGAAGACACAATATCTCTAAGAATTATTATTAAAGAACTATCAAACCTTCGGATCCAAGGTTGGGCCGCCTTGTGTTCTCTCTGAGAAGTACCACCTCTATTTATAGCATGAGGCCTCCGATGAGCATAGCGTAGTAGAGATAGAGGGTGGCTGTGGGAGGAGATAGAAGGAGAGGGAGGAGGTGGCAATGTTGAGGCAGTGTCGTACGATCTAAGGACATGCTATTGTATAGAGTGAGCAGATTGTGATTATGGCGGTCAATCCCATCATCGTTGACTACCAACACTTCTAATGGGAAGGGGCAGAAAAGAGAAGGCCTCGCATGACCAGAGGGACACAGGGAGGAGCTAGAGGGAGAGAGAGGGGTGAGAGAGTACTTTGTGAAACCTGCTCATGCATAAAAGCGAGGAGAGGCTAATGATGGTTGCCAATCCCATCATTATGGGTTGCCAACATCTCCGAGAGAGAAGGGAGAGAGTACAAAATAGAAGAGAGGCAAGCAAGAGAAAGAGAGAGGGAAGAGTGAGAGAGTACTGTGGCTGTACAAACCCGTTTATGCATAAAAATAAGGAGATGTTGATGATGGTGGCCAATCCTATTATCGCACATTGCCAACACCTCCGAGAGAGAGGATAATTAGTACAAAGAGTAAGAACGGGAGAGGCAGAAAAAAATACAGAGAATAGATAAGAATGGTGACGAATAGTAATTCCATCGCCATTCATTCCCCATTGGCTCTACCGTCTATGGCGGAAGAGGATAGTATGCATTAAATGCAAGGATGAAGAAGGACCATAGGCAACAAATGTGGAAACGAGGGAGATAAGGAGCTGTACATCACTGGACCGACGAAAGGGGAGGAAAAGGGCTTGGAACGGGACCGTATAGCGCCGTACATTACCATGGCAACCATCCCACCAAAAAACGGCCGAGGTCCCTATTGGCGCATATCACAGATTGCACTCATAAAGAGGGGGAGTAGGCGAAAGGGTGGACAACATATGTGTTTATACCTCACCATTCAAGTAGAGGAAAGGACGGTGGTGGGGGTGGGAGTGGGAGAAAGTGCTGGAGACGGAATAGAGGGGGGGGGTATTTGGTTGGGGTGGTTGGGACGGTAGGGCGGATGGAAAGCGTAGTAAGGTGGGGGCTGGGGAATGGATAGGGCGTACTGCAGGGGATGGGTTTGACGGAGGGGGAGGAATGCCGAGGGGAGGAGGCGAAACGGTAACAGTACAAGAAATCAACATACATACAAGAAATCAACATACATACTGTTTAGAACTCACGATTCATGTCTTTTTTATAGATTCGTTACCTCGAGAAATTTTCCTACTGATTTTTTTTTTTTTTTTTGGGTTCTTCTTCCTCTTTTTCTTCTTGCCTGCACCTACTCTAGGGGTTTCTCTAATTTTCACCGTATGAAGCAATTTTGTGATGCGACCTTGTCTTTGATTTTTGTTTTTGTAGGTAAAGCCGGATCAAGAAACAAAAAATGTCAGGAAACCTCAAGTTTATCATTTCTACAGTACTACTATTATTTGGTATGTCGTACTTTAATCTTTGTCATGTACTTTGTGTTTCTACAAGCTTTACGTCTCTCTCTCTCTCTCTCTCTCTCTCTCTCTCTCTGTTGCTGGAATTTTTGGAGCATTTTCTATGTTCTTCATGTCAATCTTGTATTCATTTGATACTAGATTTTATCATAACTGACATTAGCATTTACACTCTTTTGTATCTTCACCCTTTCTTCCTTTAATCATGAATGAATTAAAAGTCTTGCAGGTCCTCTGCCCAACCATAATCTCTCAAATCCTCTGGTTTCTCAGTAGTTTTGCCTTCTGTACACAGTACATTGCTCTAATTTGTTTTTACACTCTTTCATTTATAGAACCGAGCTTAACATCACCTATTTATGTCTTTCCAACCCTTATCCTACTTGTTGGTTATTGGTTTAAGTCCTTTATCTGATTTAGTAATTCAGATTTCACAAAGAATTCTTTTACAATAAGTCGAAACCTATTCTTCATTGTCTTTATCTTCTGAGTTGAAGTGTGATTTGAGATGTGGTTATTAGTTTCAGGGTATTCTTTCTGCAGCATTTGCAGATGTTCTTTTAGCTATTTCAGATAGCTCATATGTCATAACTTCTATTAGCAACGTTTTATGTTCTGGCAATATTTCTAATTTTCCAAATGCATACTTGTTTTGCTTTGTTAGTTCATAGAATACGGCTTCTCTAGTTACTTGAAGTGTCCTCACTAATCAACAATTTGTCATTGATAGTGTTGGCACATGCCTCTACTGTGAATAACCTGACAGTAATTTTTTTTTTTACTATTGGTTAGCAATATCAACACCTGTCTGCTCCAATGAAGATAATTATTTGCATTGTCAAAGGGTTGTTAAGAATTGGGTAGAATCTTCCCGTGAGAGTGGACAAGACAGAGATAAGTTAAACCTGAAAGATTTATTGTTCTTTTTACATGTTCCTAGAACCGGTGGACGAACATACTTCCATTGGTAAGTATGTCCAAAGTTGCGCTTACATAATAAAGTCACAGTACATTTTTGTGCCACCGAACTTATGCTGACAGATATTTTTACTATTGGCAGCTTTTTGAGAAAGCTGTACACCAGTGCTCAGGAATGCCCACGCTCATATGACAAGCTGCGTTTTGACCCCAGGTGATTGTCCTTTTTGGCTGAAAAATATATTAGATTGTGCTGTACCGGTGCCACTTAGTTCTCTTATGCATAGACTATGTGAGATACAAATGGTATATGGCGCAAGCATGTAAATGTTTGCTCTGTGTTTGTTGCAAGTTTGTCGCTCTCAAAATTTCTGACATTTTGATTCTTAAAACAGTAAGAAAGAACATCATTCATCTACCTTTGCTATCATTTGGTTTAGAAAACAGTAATAGTTATAAAACTTTTATTGAAAGTAGTAGACGTTCCTCTATAAGTGCATTTCGAGAATGGAAACAGCAGTTATAATGTGTAGTAGCAGTAACCACTGGACCACTTACCAGGAGTTCATTAGTGTTGTGCGAATTTTCTGTTTGTGCTGATAAGCAATCTGAAATATTTTTCATTTGTACGTACTAATTTACTATTCAACCAATAGAATTTCAAACGCATAATTTGACAATTTATAAGCATATTTGACCAATTGGTATTTGTGTTTTTTGACGATTCTTTCATAGTTCTGTGAAACCCGAGGAATTAGAGTATATTGATATTGTGCATTCTTATTAGGTAACAGAGTACACATGATAAATTTATTCGAGTGGTTTTAGTTACTTACATCTTAACTTTGGGCAGCAAACCAAACTGCAGATTGGTTGTTAGTCATGATGACTATAGTTTGATTTCCAAACTGCCTGAAGATAGATCCTCTGTGGTGACAATATTAAGAAATCCACTTGATCGCGTATTTAGCACATATGAATTTTCTGTGGAAGTTGCTGCTAGGTTTCTTGTGCATCCAAACCTAACTTCAGCGAAGCAAATGTCTAGTCGAATACGGCCGAAATCTCGTGGTGTAAGCACGTTGGATATCTGGCCTTGGAAATACTTGGTTCCTTGGATGAGAGAGGACCTCTTTGTTCGGGTATTTTTCTCAACTTTTTTTTTTTTTTCCACCTGTGTTTTGTGACAATGCTTTACTGTGAATTGTAACCAAGTTTTAGTAAAATTATGGGAACAAATGCATCAAAGACGGATTTCCTAATTCATATCCCCCCCAAACCATTTTGCATCTTTGAGCCTTCCCCTTTGTTAGCTAAGCTTCCCCTCAATTCTGGAATTACTCTTATAGTTGGAAACAATTAAAATCTAAGAAAAAGTTAGGAAATGTCCCAGATTCTGAAAGGGAGCCTGAAACTCAAATTTTCTTTTTCCTGTGTATATCTATGTCTATCTCATAGGAGAAAACAGATATCTTATTGCGATTTTTTCTATTTTTTACCTTGAACAACAGCTGTTGGTAGTTTGTGCAGCTTACAAGTGGAAACGGTGCTTGTTTTAGATACTATTGGTACTCTTCGTTGTGTGGAGACTTGATTATCATCTGTTATTTTCTGAGTCTTGTTATCCTAATTCCTCACCATCACAACAATTTATCTTCATTCACTGGGATTGAACATATGCCTTCCCAATTTTCAATTTCTAATTGGTCTTTATAGTTTGAAATATTCTCACATTGTAAAAACGTAGATGCATGTTAAAGTTGAAGTTACACAGTGAATGTATATAGAATGTCTTATTATTCTTTGTAACCAAAGACTAAAGTAAATTACTGTATATCTGAATGGAAAAGATAGTGATATAAGTTATTGTCGTGCCAATTTAGAGTCGTAACTAAGTGCCTCCACATTCGTCAGTATCAAGCTTGACTGCCTTAGTCAAATAATCCTTATTTTTTAAAAGTTATCAGTTTTTCTCTCCTCCGAGTCTACTGTAACTTGATCGTCTATCGGGATTTTTATTATGATCCAACAACTTCTTTGCAACTTTCCTAAAAGAAATAGTCGCTACCGTTTATTGTAATAGACGTACCAAATGTGCATGAATTTTAATGCTTATGTTGAGTGGGGTTGCTTATCAGAACTCTCCATTCCTCCCTTTCTCTCTGACTCCTTCCCTGCGCCCTCCTCGCGCCCCTTCCCTACATCGCCCACCCCCTCTGTCACTCTAATCCAGTAGGGTTGGATCTCCATGTGCTCAAGATCGTGGGTTTTCTTTTCTTCTATTCTTTTCTCCGATTTAAGAAAAACATAAAGTGGGCTAACAGAAACCTACCACAGTTTTCTTTCATTGGTGTTCATTGGTGTTGGGACAGGAAATTGCCTGATTATTTTATGATGTAACTGTTGCAATGGAACTTTTTGTTTCTTCTTCTATTTCTTTCTTCATTTACCTCTTCTCCTAATTTTCTTTTTTCTTTGGAACATTTTACTAGAGGGATGCAAGGAAACTTGGGAAACTTAGAAGGATGAATGAAATAACTGATCCATATAACATGGAAAATATGGTGATGCCTCTACATGACTTCATCAATGATCCTTTAGCTCATGAGATCGTTCACAATGGAGCGACTTTTCAGGTATAGTAGCATGTTTCTTATGCCTTTCTTTTTCATTACATGGGTGTCATGGGGCTGAATTGCATGACATTCTATCTGCCAGCAGTATTAAGGCTGAATAAAATTTGTGCTACTTGCTCCCTTAAGTAGTCATTAGGCATTGAGCTCTAATTGACATTTAAACTAATTAAATTTTCTTGAAGAAGCAAAGATTGATTCTTTTCAATTTTCATCCCACTTTATCTAAGCCTTTTGTAGTATTGAAAGCTAGTCTATATGTAGAAGTCATTTTGTTCTTTGCTCTTTCTATTGCATGTGCTGATTTTCATTTGAAGTATTCAAATTAACCACCGCCAGTGAAAATGTCGGATCATTTAGCTGTGCGTGTACTAATAATGCAAAGCATCTACGTCATGATTCTTCCTTTTTACTTAATTGAACTTGGAACTTTTGAACACGAGATGATTACATATTATCTAAGAAAATGTTCCAAACTTTTGTGTTCCGTACCTGTCAAAGGGCATGGCTACTTATTTTTGATTCATTCGATAGAGAAGACAGAAGCACGATTCCCGTTGTTTCAGCTGTATTGTACAGTAGGACGTTGCTTTCCTTTTCTTTTCTTTGTTAGCTTTAGTATCTATGATTTTCACACCATTGTCACATTTTTTTTTTTCCAGGAGTTCTTGTAAGCCATGTAGTTTTGATCTTACGCATGACTTTCTGAAACCCTATTTGGGGATTTCACCTTTGTGATGTGTATGACAGAACATTTGAATTTTTCTGTTGCTATAGTAGGCGTTATTTGCTTAAATTTTGGATATGATCTCCAATTCTTAGTATTAGATTCCTTTCTTGATTTTTGTCGATACCTTTTCCCTTCAATTGATAGGTAGCAGGACTGACAAACAATTCTTATTTGCCGGAAGCTCATGAAGTGCGTGAATGTGTGAGGAAACACCCAACACTTGGCCGTGCTGTACTTGAGGTTGCAAAGGTACATAAATAATCATACCACACATATTTTTTCCGTATTTGCACCTCCTCCTCATTTTTCCCATTAGACGGCAGTGACTTTGTTTTCTTATCATACAGAGTAGGCTGGATCAAATGCTGTATGTTGGACTTACTGAGGATCACAAGAAGTCTGCCAGATTGTTTGTTAATATGGTTGGAGCACAAGTCCTTTCCCAATCTGAAGCCTTGAGCTCCTCTGATGTTCAGGCTGAGGCATCCAGGAAAACTGGTATTGCTGCTTTTTAATTTTTATTTATACTTTTTTCTGTATCTTGCCTTAAGGAATTATAGACCAGATATTCTCATTCTCACTGGGAACATCTGATTCATCTCTGTGCATAAGTGATGCTAACTTTCTTAGCTATGCGGACAGTTTGGTATATTAAATGTGAGATATGGATAATGAAAGTGTCGTTTCTTGTGAATTTGCGTTCGCAGAATTAAGCTCTTCCTTTCCAGAGAGTGAGACCGGAGAACCAGATCAAATTCAGGTAAACTGTAACTGGATATGATTGTGCATGAAATCCTGATAGCCCTCTTGAACCATTAGCAAGGATATCCCCTCATGCGTTTTCTTTCTTTCATTATAGAGTAGCAACTACAGTCAACTAGGCACTGAAGTTTCTTCTCCTACAGATGCTACATCAGTTGAAGCAAATGTAATACCATCGATTTACCTTTATCTTTATGCTTGAAAATGTGTTTCTGATTTCTTGAAATTAATTTATATATAAAAAAAACTATCTTCTCATTAATTGCACCTTCTTACTTTTGACTGATATCAGATGACTGTTGAGAAATTGATGGGAGCCTATGAAGAATGCATTTCCAGCTTGCGAAAATCTCAATCAACTCGGCGTAGTATGTCTCTGAAAAGGATTGCTCCTGCTAACTTTTCAAAGGAGGTAAGGTGCAATAGGGAGTCGGATAGTTTGCAACAGTAATTAGCTTACTTAATAATTTTGTTCCTTATGTTTAATACACTAAAAAATATGTGGCTTGTATCAACAGAATAGGATTTAACCGAGGGCCCAAGAGACATAGTGCTCAAACTTTGCTATCTTTCTTTTTTTTTTCTTTTTTTTTGTCTTTTTTTTTTTTCAGTTTAGCTATGCCTGTCTCACTAAGTTCAATGTTGTTTGTGAAGCGAAGTGATCTGTTTTGGTCAAATTCTAGAATTAGAAAAGTAGGCAATCTTCTTTTCTGTTGTTTGGCCATTCATCTAATCTATTATCATTTTAGGCTACCATTTTTGACATGCTATATAATTCTGAGAAAAGCTTCTTGTTACTTTTTTTTTTTTTGATGCAAAATGTAATAACTAGCCTATGAAGATTGCTTCCTTGATTTTGGATCTGTTTTAAATTTGATTGGCTTTACCTGCACATTAAATTCTTCATGACTAACATCCATGGTGAGACTGTCGGAATTCAGAAACGTGAGCAGGAAGTTGCTTTGTAAGTATGTGTCAAGCATTTTGCTGATGCACATTTACATTAACTAAATTGCAAAGTTATTTTGTGATTATGCTCCTTGAA
The DNA here is from genome assembly GCF_001540865.1 of Ananas comosus. NCBI lineage: Eukaryota > Viridiplantae > Streptophyta > Magnoliopsida > Poales > Bromeliaceae > Ananas > Ananas comosus. The sequence goes on from NC_033636.1 coordinate 2,326,592, forward strand.
TAATGGCATTGGAAAGACTTGTTACTAACTGACGACAAATGATTATTTTGGATTTGCAGGCACGCCTCCTGGTCCCAGAAACAGTTCTGCAGCAGATCATCTCATTGAACAGCCTTGATATGGAACTATATAGGCATGCAGAGAGTATCTTCTTGCAACAAGAGCATCATAGTCTTAAGGGGCGCGGTGCTTTCATGGCGCAGCAACAGCAAAAGATGATAAACACTGTTAGTCCTGGTTCATCCCTTCATTTACATGCAAAATCTTGTCAGTTTATCAAAAAAGAAATAATTTCATACTTAAATTGATGGCCAAATCACACTTTTGACCCTCAAACTGAGGCGGTTGAGACTTTGGTCCTTAATCTTTTGGCCTTGTTTGGTATTGTGTTTGTTTTTTATTTTTTTGAATAGAATTTCTGTATATCAAAAGTTTAGGAGTGGACAGTGGATTGCTTTCTATCCTTTCATCCAAGGTACTTGACAATAAAACACAAAAACTTTAAAATAATATTTTGTTAATTCCTTTTTTTTTAAACAAATTATTATCTACCACTTAGCCGGATGGATTGTAAGCTAATCAACTATAATAACAGAAGGTCTTTCTTCCAATATGTCAAATTATATAGATTAGTGTTTAAAAAAGTGAGAAACAACAACGATACCTAACGAGGTCTTAATTTGTTGCAATTTCTAGCTCGCACTTTCTAGATTGTTGCAATCAAGTTCCGCTGTCCAAATTTAGTTGACTAGATAATAATATGTCGCTGATGTGGCATTTTAGTCATTACCATCTCATTAACTACAATACTGCAAGTCACTGCATCATCAACGACACGTTACCATTTGGTCAACTAAATTGTACTGTGGAACTTGATTGCAACAGTCTAGATTGTTCGAGCTAGAACTTTGCAACAAAAATTAAAGTTTTGAGTACCAAAGTGTCACGCGTCTCATACCGCCCCATAGTTTGATGACCAAAAGTTTAATTTAAGCCTAAATTGATCTTTTATCTTAAAAAAAAATTAAAAGCTTTGGCTTGGGCTCCCTTGATGTTCTTGTTGGCAGGGAATTACATCATGGTAGTAAAATATGTGCTAATGTTTGTGATGTTTCTCTTACTTTTTAGGAACATGAAAGCTCATGGAACAACTTGTATAATGGGTACTCTTCAGGGAAGGTTTTCTTGTTAACCACCACTCTAACCATTTGCCTCATCTTATTTGTTATAACAAAAAGGAGGAGGACATCTAAACTTAAGGTTTGAACATGATAGCTGCTATAAGTAATGCTCTTGTTACACATATATTCAAACTTAAAAAAAGAGCTTTTACACCTATGTTTGGATCTGTTGACTTTGTTAGGCAACATGCAAAAGGTTGAAAAGCTGAGTTGGATCACTGACTCTCTGTTGATGGTTCTGGCCATTATTATTATTATTATTATTTTTTTAAATACCTGTTAGCAGCAGAAAAGTTGGTTAGAGTTTTTGGCCAAAGCACTGAGCAGTTGGAAATGCGGCAAATAAGTTTTATTTAAAAAGGTGATTAAGGTCTAGTTTGGTAATGTGGTGACTATATAAAAACACTATTTTTATACTACAGAAGGATAATTTTAAAAGCGATTTTAACCTTTTCTTCTTTTATACTTTAAAATTGCGGTTGCAATTGTTGTGTTACATGCTTCTCCGGTGGTAATTGCGATCGCAATTTTACAGCATTAGAAGAGAAAAGATTGTAAGCGCTTTTCTTAAATAGGTTTCAGTAACCTCTCGTCTAAAGTTAGACTCTTCCATGCGGGAAATGCGGCAAATTTCAGTGTGGTTCCATTGTAACAGTAGAGCCTCTTTGTTAACAATTTCTGCAGCAGTTGGATGCTATTACAGTAATTTAAACAGGGAAATTGAACCCACCTGTTGTTACATCTATAATGCAGTAGCAATTGCATGCAAATATGCAGAGTCTAAATTTCGTTGAAACTATTGTATATCGTGGCAGTGAAGAGACAAAAGCAATAGTAGACTATTCATGATTGTGGGGAGAATGCGACGTACATGTGAGAAAGTACGATCGTAAAATATGTTGTTTCTTGTCATAAAAAGTATTATACCACGTGAATAGCAATGATTCAGTTAAGATATAATTTTGAGTCCCGTTAGAAATTTGAGAAATATTTGAAATATATTGCCTCAACTAGGGATGTCAATAGGTACTGATATCCGAAGTTTTAACCGAATTCGAATGGAGTGGATTTATTGGCTGCTAAATGAATATGGTTTTGGATATGGATATTAAAAATAAAATTCCGACGGATATGGATTTTGATTGTACCTGACCCAAAACAGAACCTGACCCGAACCCAAATTTATTTTACATTATATATAATATATATATCAAAATTTGATATTATATTTGAATTTGCAATTTATAAATTTAGATTTAATATAATATATTTTGAAATATTGAAAAAAGAGAAATAGTTGTTTTGGGTCAGATTTTTTGGTTCGGGTGTGGGTTCGGATTTCGGATTTTTGGTCGGATTTGGATATGGATTTAAAATCCGTTGGATTCGGATTTCGGGTGTTTGAAAATCTGACCCGAATCTAACCGGTTGACATCTCTAGTCTCAATTATTGTTTGCTATAATAGTTGATAGTTAAATCATACTCTGTTTAGGAGCATATTACATCTCTAGTCTCAATTATTGTTTGCTATAATAGTTGATAGTTAAATCATACTCTGTTTAGGAGCATATTACAGTTAAATCATACTCTGTTTTATGATACATTCATACAGAGTTCAAAGATGAAAGGTATGAATGGTTTTACAAAATATACTAGTGAAGGTTGATTTTGTAGAAACAAATAAATAAAATAAGCTGAAGAAAGAAAAAATAATAAATACATAAGGAAAATAAAAGAAGGATAAAAGAAGAATAAAGGCAAAACTATAAAAATAATAAATACATTTATAGCAGTTGTAAAAGCATTTGCAAAAGAAGAAAAATTAGCAGAAGCAACAGTAAAAGAAGAAGAACTAGCAGAAGCAACAACAGTAATAAAGTTGATCAATGAAAAAAGATGAAACAAAAATAATAACAATAGCAGAAGAAGAAGAAGAAGAATCAGAATATTAGTAGAAGCAAATGGTGTATTTGTTGTCTTATTTTACTGTCCATCTACTATTGTTATTTTTAGACGACTGACTGTATAAGTTTTTATATATAGACTTAATATAGTGTAGATTGCATATATTATATTAGATTTTAATTTTTTGATATCAATCTTTCAAAACTAAGTTTAGTACATGCAATGCATCAATAAATAGGTGATGATAATAATTCATTATAGTTGACAAGGAAAAAATAGAATGGTAGAGGAAAAATGTTTTATGCACCGGGCATAAAGTAAATTTTATATACTGTATTTTTAAAACCTCATTATAATATTTTAAATTCTATAATTTTTTACACAGTCTTTCGTATGGTTTAGGTTGAATGCATTGAATAGATTTTAGATTTAGAGCTTTTTTGCATTTAGCCCTCTAGCAAATTTTTTCTTTGCAAATAACTTTATAAAATTTATATTTATAAAATTGGGCCTATCTTTGCTATGCAAGCGCCAACTCCCGCCATACTGATTTGGGGGATTTTAGTTGAACAGGGCGAATGGTTCATCATGTATAAATACGATAAATTATTTATTTTGTCCAAACACGATGAATAGTTTTTCGTATTTAGACACGATAAAACATTTGCTATGTCTAAACATGGTGAATGGTTCATCATGTTCATGTCGTATATACCAGCCCAAACCGCACAATCTCTCTCTCTCTCTCTCTCTCTCTCTCTCTCTCTCTCTCTCTCTCTCTCTGATCTCGGGGGGTTTTAGTTGAACATAGTTAATGGTTCATCGTGTACAAATACGATAAATTATTTATTGTGTTCAAACACAATGAATAGTTTTATGTATTTAGACACAGTAAATCATTTGCTATGTCTAAACACAGTGACTAGTTCACCATATTTATGCCTTATATACTAGTCCGAACCGCACAATCTCTCTCTCTCTCCCCCTCGAGCTTCCCCACCCTCTCCTATGTCACCTTATCTCCCCCCGACCGTCGTTATTGTGTTGCGACTGCTGTCACTACACTTATCCCCCTCTCTCTCTGCTCCTCTCATCGTGCTCTCTGCCATCGCCACCGTCGACAGCATACTCTCTATCTCTCTTTCTCTTACACGCACACTTTCTCTCTCTCTCTCACCCTTCCTCATCTCCAGAGCCCTATCTTTTTCTTACCTCCCCCGCCTTCTAGAGCCCTCGCTCTCTCACTCTTTCTCTCTCCTGACCCTTCTCCCTCTCTCCCAACTCTCTCCATCTCTATTTCAAACTCCCCTTTCAGAGCCAAAACCCTCACTCTCCTTTTGTGTGTCAAACCTCCCCTCCTTCCAGAGCCAAACCCCTCCCTCTCTCTCTTTATCTATCAGCAAGCCCCCTTCCAGAGCCTCCATCGAAAAGAATTCGTGCCGATCTTGTCCGCAAATTACTAATTTCATCTTTCATCCATTTCCTTTATTATATGTTATATATGTCACCTAATAAAATATGGTGAGACTCTTATATAAAAATTATTATATTTTGCCCAAAACTTATTTTAAGTTTTTAGAGATTTTTATAGATAGAGACTATTCACCTATATATTTGGTAATATTGTTTACACTAGAACATTATATTTGGTGAATATGTTTTATGTTGTATCTATTGGGACAAAGATTTAGTCATGATTGATAATGTACCACAATACATTGGTGGCCGTAATAATTGGTTGGTATCCGACGTGATGTCACATTTCGAAATTTCAAGACGAAAATATATAAGGTTACAAACTATGATTGAGTGGAAGCATATCTCCACATAACAGTTTGATTGTCCAACGAGAGCTAATGAATGGGAATTACTTGTCATATCAAGTGACAACACAATTGTTGGCGTGACGAGTTTTTACCTATTCATGGTTGCATAAAAGTATTTCAAAAATCTATATTTTACTCTCTTAACAATTCAAGTTATTGCATTTAGTCTCCCTCCGTCAGGGTTCCATTACTATTTCGTGTTAACGATACAAGACTGTCCATGTCACGCCCCGCGACCAATCGCCAATTTGGACCGGGTCGCGGCGCCGCCGACAGACCGCCGAACGGACCGGGAATTCCCCTGTACGCGGACAGAGTCTCCCCAGTACGTCCAAGGCGTCGCAATCCAAACAATCAACGAATGTTCCAACAAGGAACGGATATCAATCCAGATTGCATAAGGAAGTATCAAATACATAATCTACTTGCTATTACAAGAATTCATTCACAATCACGTTATACATCACAGTTTCAGTTTACATTTTTACTTCCAAATTACAATCTTACTATTACATCAGAGTTTGATACATTTTCTTTTCTTGTCTTCTAGACCCCTAAGCTAGACTGGTTCAGGTATGCTAACATCGGTCTCTGTGTGGGGCGCATCAACTGCAGCCTACGCCTCGCTCGCGCCGCGCGCCGCACAGAACGATCCTGCAAAACCCAAAACAACGTGGGGGTGAGACAACTCCATGGTTTCCCAGTTGCGGTACGGCCACCCAAAGGAAAGCTCGACATAGGCCTACGTAGTCCCTGCATCATGTCAAGTTCAACAATTATACGATTAGCAATATATTCAATTGAAACATTGTTAGACTAACAATAGCAAATAATGTATCTTTTATGCTTTTCTCATTACATTACTAGTAGATGTGCTTGATTCTACTATGCCTACTTTAGCTCATAACTTACTCTAAGGTTTCTATTACCTCTAGGATCACACACTAACCACTGGCTTCTAGAGTTCGTATTACCTTTAGCTCAATGCCTCTCATCTCTAGCTCATAAGGGTTCTACTACCCTATCATAGCTAACCACCGCTCGGCCTTCGAGTCAATCATCCGAGGATAGCCGCGCTCCGCTGGCTCAGTCAAGACCTACGCGCACGTCACTCTCGACTCAGCTCCTCAGCGGCGAAATCGTCGCACACAGCTGAATACGCGCTCGAGCACAAACTTAACCATCGGTGGCGATCGCGTCGCACTTACCCAGCAGAGAGTCGAGACCTGACATACCATCGGCGGGCGAACGAGTGCGCACCACACCCCACTAACGGTATTAGTCAGACTCAGTCATGCGAGGAGCCCGCATCGTACTTACCAGCATGGACGCAAGTCTGGCTCTGCGTCTGATCTCTCAAATGGCTTACCACTACTTGGGGCGAAAATCGTCGCACAAACGCCGAGCACAATGGTTCAAGCCCCGGGCGGTATACTCATGGTGATCGCCCCCAATTGAACACTCGGGTACAAGAGTCATCGGGCGGCGAAGTCGTTCGGACGACAGCCCTAGCCCGTACCAAGGAACATAGCAAAGTCCTGGGATTCCCGGAAATCACTTACCACAGGTCGAGGGTTGCATAGCCACCTCTACTGTCGACCTAGCTCAATCTAGTGGCTATACCACTATACTCATCAACCTAGGTTCCAACACTCTAGGTTCTATGTCCACATCACTTAACCTAGATACACTTGCTAGGTTTTTATCATCTTTGCCTAGATGTCCACTTCTAGGTTTATTAGTTCAACCTAGGTTTACTAATACTAGGTCAAATGCCACACACCTAGATTGTTCGACTCTAGGTTTACTGATCGACCTATGTTCTTTAACACTAGGTTAGATGCCACTCGATCTATCTGACAACCTAGTTGTCCAATCAACTCTATTTACACTAGAGTTATCATGTCACTTACTTAGCTCTCATGATGCTACTTTACATTCTCTACTTTAACTAGCATTATATACATGCTATGCTCATTATGCTCTCTACTTAGCATTTCCATCTATGCATAATTAGTACATGCATTCTTTACATCAACTAGCATTAATTACTTAGCATGCTTTCCATTTAGCATTTGCATCTTATATTAATCACGCTCTCTACTTAACATTTACTAGCATGGCTCTATGCATCATTATTTAACATGCATTTACACTATGCATTATTATCATCATGCATTCCAATTACTTGCTTGCATTATCTATTTATCATGCTCATCATGCATTCTTTACTTTTCTTGCATTTACTCTATGCATTGTTATTAACATGCATTTACTTTACATCATGCATCATTTAGCTTGTCTACATGCACATGCATCAACGTGAGATTACATTGCTAAGACATAAAGGGCGACCTAGTCGCTTCGGTAAGCACAACCCACCTTAACTCGCGTTCCGATTGCTTGTCGTCACTTGCAATCGGCCTCCCGCGGCACTCGGCACCCTTTGGGCCCGACAAGATCTTGCGCCTCAACCGTGTTCCGCTTTACAAATCCGGAAATTATAGGTCTTCGGTTATGTGCCACGATGCCTCAAATCCATTTCCATGATTTTACGACGTCGCATCGGCCCTCCAGGCGGAAACGAAGCCTAAACGTCCGTTTCTTTAATAACTTCTCACCGGCTCGTCGAATCGACAAACCGTCGCTTCCTGCGCGTTCGGAGACATAGCAATTAGGTTTCTGACCACTCAATTTAGATCAAAACCCCTCATTTACAAAAACCCCAATTTGGAGCTCTAATATGCTACTATTGCAAGAATAACCATATTAGCCTTTAATTCAAGCAAATAGCTTCTACTTAGCATCTAGGGAGTCCTCTAAATTCATTTCTAGGATATATATATATTATTTCCTAGCAATCCACCATTAGAGGTTCATGAAGCTTACCTCAAACACAAGCTTCCACTTAGACCAAGAAAGGAGAAGATAAAGATGAAGCTTCAACTCCAAGCTACTTCAATTTCCTTCAAGCTTGCCTCAATTTTCTTCTCCAATTCTTTCTTTGGTAGAGAGAGAGAGAGATTTCTCTTATGTTGGCTCAAATAGAGAGAATGAGGGAAAGAGAGAAAAGGCTCAATCCTTCATACATATATATTGGCATATAGGAAACTTGACCTCCAAGTTTTCCAGAACACTATTCACATTCAGGCAGCTCGAAATCTGATATCTTTCGCCGGAGCCCTCTGAATATCCGTTGAGCTCAAATTTGACATCATGTTCGTTTAACGTACTGAACAAGAATATATATTAAGTTTTCAGTTTCGACATCCGTTTGGTCCACCGAAAACTGTGCCGAACTGCAATTCTTATCAGATAGCTTTCGATTTTATTTCTCACTCTAACGTGTCAGAAAAATATGAAACCTAAATCTAGCCTCATAAAAATATTTCTGACATATCCCCCAATTTCATGAATTTTCTGAGACTGTGCATTCTGCTAATATTATCGTCCGTTTCCAACAGAAAGATTCTAGATCTTCTGTTTCATCCCGATTTCAGCACAAGTCACTTCTGACTTATGTCTTACTTCTCTAAATCCAATAAAAATAGTATCTCACACTATTTTTATTTATTTTCACTTTTACATTTAAAATTCGGTATGTTACATTCCACCGCAACCTTACCGGAACCTTTTAAATGTACACCGTAACTTCATAGTTTTAGAAATCCGGTACCTTACAGTCCAACTTCTGTTTACCATATGAGAATGCTCAATAGTGATTATCAAAGAAATTATATTGATCTCGAACGAATTCCTACATCAAGGTGTATAATAATGATCTTTAAAATTGTTTTCACACTTTTTCCTTCGTTAGTCCAAGTACAAAAAATTAATAATTTAGACTTTTAGCTATTACAAAGAGTTTGGATTCTTATGTGTGTTGGAAAATTTTTCTGATCTTTTAATAAAATATTCTTTAAATATAATTCGAAAGTTTAATTTCAATTTTAGAAAAATTTTGAAAAGAAATTAAATAATAAATACTATAGAGAAAAGGATTAGAAAAAGCATGTGGATCGATGTGTGCAGAGCATTGTCCTAGAAGTGAAATTGCTCTTCCACGTGCAAGGCTTTCCAACAATTACTTCCAGCGATACAACGTCCACGTTCCACCCCGTAGGCATGCTTTCAAGGTGGCGCAAGATGAACCCAACAAGCTTTAGGAGATCCAGCAAAATACTAGAAAGCTCAATGAAAATCAATGCAAAAGATCAATGGCGAGAAATAGAGGCAGGGATTAGGATTTTGCTCTCAGGTATGCCTCGGTTCGGGTTGAGCTCATGCAACCTCCTCCAATATATATATTGAAGGCAAAGATCTTGCTTCAACATATCAATTTCGTGTAGCGCAAGACAAGCCTAAGATATACGGCATATGGATTAGGATAAAACCCAAAAATAAAAAAAATAAAATAAATCGGATGCATGAATTGCGCACGCCACGGCCTGCCCGGCCCGGCTCGGCTCATGCTCGTGTCGTGCATGCGTGTGTTTAGTCGAGAGCATAACTCTCATTTTCTCCCAAGCAACTAGCTTGAGAATAGAGTATATAAATAGCAACGACATACTTTTCGTTTCCAATGTGAGACTAATCTTCACATGCGAAAACCTTAGTTGGGCTCCTAAGCACGACCCATGAAGTATTGTGCTACCCAAGAAGCATAATAAGTTTTAAATCACTAAAAAATCTAATAAAATCTGATATTCCCCCACATGATTTAAAACTTCAAATAAAGAAAGTAAATAAACTGAAATTCAAAATAACTTAAAAGAATGCTCGATCTCTTATACCACGTATTCAGCAAAGATACCTTTTGGGTTGGAACCTTCACTTCTTAGTGCTTGTCAATATACATCCGAGGGCAAGATAGTGGACTACACCTTGAACTAAGGCCAATGAATTGGATTTCCACAAACTGCACACATAGTACAACTGTTTAGGTTCTAAGCAGGTGAGCGCTATTATAGCCATGCGCTAGTATCGCTTTATGTGTGTTTTAGGAAACTGCCTTCTTCCCATAATCACGGCTGTACAACTCCACACATATAATAGGTTCTCAAAAGGTATCTGTAAGGTTACACCCTGCCTTATAGGTCTCGGAGCCATTCAGGGCCAACGCCCTTCCTATCCACTTGCAGATATGAGCACCATCGCAACAAGGATGAGGATATAAAATAGTGCTCCTCACAACTATTTATTCGACTTGTTTCTATCCATTGAATCTGCAACAGGTTGGGTTGCTGTCGTCGGTAACTTTTATTGTGGGCTGAGCCCCATCCCACTCGACGACTCTAGGATTACTGTCCTAGATAATCCGTTCGTAAGTTGATCAGCCAAATTCTTTGTAGATTTCATAAATTCCAATCCAATCACATTTTTCTTTAAATTCTGCCGAATGAACTTATGTCTTACTTTCATGAATCTATTCATCTTAATCTCCATATTCTCTTGGGCACACTTATCTATCGCAAATCTATAATCACAATAAATACATATAGGTGCTAAAGGTCGCTCCATCACTGGCAAATCATAAAGAAACTCTCTAATTAACTTAGTTTCTGCTACAGTAGTATCTAAAGCTATGAGTTCAGATTCTTTAGTACCTCTAGCAATAAAAATTTATTTAGTTGACTTTTAAGAAATAGCTGCTCCTCCTAGGAGAAAAAAAATTCAGTAGTCGACTTTACATCAACTGTATCACTAATCCAATTAGCATCACTATATCCTTCCAATACTGTAGAAAAACAAGTGTAATGCAATCTATAGGATATAGTCCCCTTCAGATATTTCAAAACTCTTTCTAAGACATTTCAATGCTCTCTATTTGAATTATGGGTATATCTTCTCAATCGATTTACAGCATAAGTCAAATCAGGTCTAGTGTAATCTACTAGATATCCTAAGGATCCAATAATTTGTGAATATCTGTTTTGACCTATTGGATCTCCTCTATTCTTCTTAAGATGCATACTGGAATCATAGGGTGTCACTGCAGGTCTGACATCAAAGTATTCAAACTTCTTCAATAACTGTTCACTATAGTAGAATTGGCTCATAATAATTCCTTTCGATTTTCTAATGATCTTCATGTTGAGAATTACACCTACTTGTTCAAGATCTTTCATATCAAAATTTTCAATTAGTAAATTCTTTACATCATATATCAATTCATATTAGTACCAAAAATCAAAATATCATCAACATACAAATATAAGATCACTATCTGTCCATCATATTCCTCCGAATATACATATTCATCAGACATGTTCACATAAAAACTATTTGATACAATCAAAAAGTCAAATTTCAAATGCCACTACTTAGAAGCTTGCTTAAGTCCATATAAAGATTTATTCAATTTGCACATTTTGTTCTCATGCCCAGAAACTACAAAGCCTTAAGGTTGATTCATTTAAATCTCTTCATCTAAATCACCATTCATGAAGGTTGTCTTAACATCCATTTGATGAATAATCAAATTATGGATAGAGGCCAAGGCAATCAACACTGTAATAGAAGTAATCTTAGCAACAGGAGCATAAACATCAAAGTAATCACCCCAGGCTTTTGTGCAAATCCTTGTGCCACTAATCTGGCCTTATACTTATTATCAACAGATCCATTGGGTCTCAACTTCTTCTTAAAGATCCATCTACAACCTACAGGTTTATATCCTAAAGGTAAATCAATCAACTTCCAAGTATGATTCTATAAAATAGACTACATCTCAAAACTTTATAGCTTGGTCAAAGGTATATTGAGTATCTTCTACTAGCAGGACACAAAATCATCTCCAAAAGTTTTCTCTACTCTAGGACGCGTATTTCTCCTAAGTTCAGTCTCTCCTATAGGTTCACTTATTCTAGATCTACTAGAGCTATCTATAGGTTCAGCTGGAATAGGTCTATTTACTCTAGTCCTAAAAAAAAAATATCCTCAAAGTATACTGCATCTCCAGCCTCAATAATAGTGTTGTTAGAAATCTCACTAATTTCATAATTTACCACAAAAAATCTATTTATATTGCTATCTTGTGCATAACCTATAAAAACTGTATCCACAATTTTAAGTCAAATCTTTCTCTTCTTATTCTCAGGTATCTTTATTTTAGCTAGGCACCCCCACACTTTAAAATAATTCAAATTAGGCTTCCTACTTTTCCAAAGCTTATAGGGAGACACATTAGAATTCTTGTGGTGAATTCTATTTAAAATCATACATGCAGAAATTAAAGCTTCCGCCCATAAGTTCTCAAGTATACTTGAACTAATAATCATCGAGCTCACCATATCCATTAATATCCTATTCTTACGTTCAACAACTCCATTAGATTGAGATGTATATGGAGCAGTCACTTAATGCACAATTCCAAACTCTTGACAAAATGCAGCCATCTCATTTGAAATATATTCACCACCTCGATTAGACCTCAAAATTTTGATTTTCTTATCTAATTGATTTTCAACATCAGCCTTATAAATCTTGAATCTGCTTAAAATCTCATCTTTTGATTGATCAAGTAAACACAACAATACTTTGAATGATCATCTCTAAATGTCACAAAATACTTATTTCCACCTCTACTAGGTTTGCTTCCATCACAAACATCACTGCGCACTAGTTCTAAAAGATCACAATCTCTATCCACAAATTTAAATGATTTTCTAGGCTCCTTAGCTTGCACACATATTTCACATTTATGATCAGATAAATCAGATTTAGGAATCAAATTAAGATGCATCAATCTTTTGATAGTATTAAAATTCACATGTCCCAATCTTTCATGCCAAATATTGGGAGAACTAACATTCAAAACATGAGCATTTTCATTAATGGAAGAAGAAGATACAGATAATTTAAATAAATCATCACTCAAAAATTCCTTCCCTATAAAGTTCACACATTTTGTTATAACTACCCTATTACATTCAAAAACTAACTTAAAACCTTGCTAAACTGAAAAAGAACCACTAATCAAATTCTTCCTAAGGTCAGGAATATGGTGGACTCCGTGCAAGGTTAGGGTCTTCCCGGAGATTAGATTCAAGTCCACTCGACCTGTCCCTAGCACGTGAGAAGAGGCAGCATTCCCCATGTTCACCGATCCTCCACATGAGTCCTGATAAGTGGCAAACCAAGAGCGATCAGAACATGCATGAATATTTGCTCCGGTATCTATCCACCAATCAGAAGAACTATAAGCAAGGTTAACATTAGATAAACTAGATCTAACCTGATAGTGGAGTCAGAAGGATCAGACCCAGCAGTCAGCAAATTTATCAGGCGCTCAGGTGGAGCTTCTTTCTTTTTTTTTGGGGTATGGAAGGTCGAGTCTTGCGGAAGTAGCAATCTTTCGCAAAGTGGTTCGCCTTCTCACACACAAAGCAACCAGAGTTGCCTCCACTTTCCTCAGGCTTAGGTTTCTTAAAGTTTGGGTTGAACTTTCTATGATGGAAAGGTTTTTTCTTAAAGTTCCGGTGATACTGAAAGTTTCTACCCTTATTTTTAGGATGCTTTACTAGGTTGTCTTGGGTTGTAGGTTTACTGGGCTTCTTATCCCTAACTCGGTTCGACTCTTCTATCCTAATGGATCTATAAAGGCATAATTCAGGGATAGCTTTCTCTGATTGTGGTTAAGATCGTTTGCATGGTTTGACCAAGAGGGTGACAACTTATCTATAAGGGCGGCAACTAAGAAACTCTCATCAAAATTTACACCACTAGATCTAAGCTGCTCAACTATATACTCAAAATAATGAAGCTGGTCAGACATAGACTTACTATCTACTAATTTAAATTTAATTAGATTTGACACCTGGTATCTCTTCTGGGTTGGATCAACCTGATCATACTTGTCTTCTTAGAATGTCCAAAGTTTCCTAGCTATTTTAGCACTACAGTAGATGTCATACAATTTGTCAGATAGGGTACTAAGAATTCGGTTTAAACAGTGATAGTTGATAATGTTAAGGTAAACATGAGGTATATATAGTTCTTGAATGTTTCTTTTATTATTATAGTAAGATATTTTATTTACTATAATAATAAAAGAAATAGAAAGATTAAATTAAAAAATTTCGCTTCTAGAATGTTGGAAAATCTTTCTGATCTTTTAGTAAAATATTCTTTAAAAATAATTCGAAAGTTTAATTTCAGTTTTAGAAAAATTCCGAAAAAAAATTAAATGATAAATACTGTAGAGAAAAGGATTAGAAAAAAGCCTGTGGATTGAGGTGTGCAGACCAGTCTTAGAAGCAAAATTGCCCCTCACGTGCGAGGCTTCCTGACAATTACTTCTAGTGATGCAACGTCCATGTGCCACTTTGTCGGCATGCTTTCAAGGTGACGCAAGATGAAGCCAACAAGCTTTAGGAGATCCAGCGAAATACTAGAAAGCTCGGTGAAAATCAGCGCAAAAGATCAATGGCGAGAAATAGAGATAGGGATTAGGGTTTTGCTCTCAGGTATGCCTCAGTTCGGGTTGAACTCATGCAACTTCCTCCAATATATATATCCAAGGCAAAGAACTTGCTTCAACGCATCAATTCCGTGTAGCGCAAGATAAGCCTAAGATATACGGAATATGAATTAGAACACCCAAAAAGATTAGGATAAAACCAAAAAATAAAAAAATAAAATAAACCGGGTGCTTGAACCGCATGCGCCGCCCGCCCGCTCGGTTCGGCTCGGCTCGTGCCGTGCATGCGTGTGTTTAGTCGAGAGCATAACTTTCATTTTCTCCCAAAACAATTAGCTTGAGAATGAAGGAGTATATAAATAAAAACAATATACTTTTAGTTTTCAATGTGTAACTAATCCTCACATGTGAAAACGTTAGTTAGACTTCCAGGCACAACCCATCAAGTATTGGGCTGCCCAAGAGGCCTAATAAATTTTAAATCACCAAAAAATTCAATAAAATCTAGGCTAAATTACAAAAAAACACCCTGTAATAACTCGCTTTTTCACTCCCCCCCTGACATTTAAAAAAACCTACACTTTGCCCCCTCGTAAAATGAAAAATGTTCATAGGGGAGTTACGGTGTGTAAAATGTCCATTTTGCCCCTCGCCATTTTCGTCTTCTTCCTCATCTTTCTCAGCCGCCGCTTCGATCGGCCGCGATTCCCACCTCAATTGGCCGCGATTTCTTTCCATTTTCTTCTCCACCTACTCCCCTTCTCCTCCTGCACCCTCGCCACCCCTCGATTTCGACGATAGTAGGGAGGAAATCGAGGTGGGTGTTGATGGAGAGGTAGGCAAGGGCAACGAGGGCGAAGGCGAGGCGGCGGAGGAGGGCGAAGGGGATGTGGGCCAGGGCGAGGCAGTGGAGGACGGCAAGGCGGCAAGGCGGCGAGCCGGAGGGAGGCGAAGCAACAAGAAAGAGGGCAGAGGGGTATTTTCGGCATAAAAAAAATATTTTATAACGGAACCCTAACGGTAGGGGGTAAAGTGCACATTTTTAATTTTACAAGAGGGCAAAGTGTAGGTTTTTAAATGTCAGGAGGAAAAAGTAAAAAAGCAGGTTATTACAGGGGGGTTTTCTGTAATTTAGCCTAAAATCTAACAATGTGTGCCAAAGAGTGCATCATTGCCATCTATTATTATGGATCTCTCTCTATTGGTTGGACTTGATGAGTGGTAGGTGATTGTATGATTTAGTTATATAAAATTTGAATCAGTACGAATAGTTAATCTTAAATATCTTTGCAGGTTAACTATCCATTATAATTAAAGTGAAGGTTCATCATCTAGTGTTCGAGAACATACTGATTGGGAAGTAAAAAATGCGAGTGATAATGAGGATGTAACTAGAACTGATGATGAGCATGTAATTGAAAGTGACGATGAAGATGTAAATGGAACCCATAATGACTCTACATATGACGATATAAACGTTGTTTTATAATATGTGGATGTTGATTATGATGGTGGTTTGAACACTCTCACATATGTCATTCGAAATAAAGGTGTCAAATGGGTTAAAAATTCAAATGCCAACAATGATAATATACCAGACTCAGTGGAATATGAAGAATTTGAAGTTTAACTAACTTAATATTAAATCGTTGGATTTCAATGTTACTTAATAAATAATCCAACTGGTTTAATTAAAATCGGACCACTTCACCGGTTCGATAGTGGAACCACCGGTTCGAACTTTCAAAGTAATTTTTAAATTTATCCATTTCAAAGGATTAAATTGAATCGCTTTATAAATTCGGATCAGGCAATTCCGCTGGTTTGACCCATTTTTAAACGATTGTTTGTCCGGTTTGACCTTTTTTGAAATTTTGAATTTTAAATTTAAGATTTGAAATTTAATTTTAAAACCTTAAAATTTGAAATTTAAAAATTCAAATATAAAATTAAAAATTTAAAATTAAAATTAAAATTAAAATTTGAATCTAAAATTAAAATAAAAATTTAAAATTTGAGTAAAAAATCTGAGTCAAATTTTAAGAAGCAGGTTTCAACTGCTTCCGGTTTGAGCCTTGAAAATCAAAAAAATAATTCTAAAAATCAGAATCAAAAATTTGAAAATAAAATTATCAAATACTCAATTGAGGTAAAATTTATTTTTGAGCTAAAAATTCCTCTTCAAAAGTTAGCCTAAACAACCACTAATTCTTTAACAAAAAAATTGATTTGAAGAACTGACGGTCCTAATGTAACTGGCAAAGGACTCGGTCGTTGATATTGAAAGTTTCAAATTCGAATTCTAATTCATTCATATTTTCAGCTAAATTTATTTATTTTTTTAAAAAATAAACAAACCGGCTATCTTGCTATCTCTCTCAAAAAAGAAAAAAAAATACGGTGAATGATTTACCGTGTTCAACTTAACTAACTGGCCCTAACCCAGCCCACATGACGCTGACGTGTCGCTAGCGTGACAAGATCGTGACTTTTTTTACAAATATAAATTTATTTTTAAAATTAATTGTTTTCATAGGGCCAATTGCCGAAAAAGCCCAGAAAACGATTTGAAGAGCGCGAGGAAGAGGGCTTTTTCTTTTCGCCAGGGATGGAGGGTTGGGTTCGCGGCCTGGTGGAAGCCATTCATTCAAGCCCCACTCAGGCCGTCATCGTCCTCGCCGGCGGCGCTTCCCAGGTCTCTTCTCACCCCTCTCTCTCGAACTCTCGAACTCTCTCCTTCTTCTTCTCTCTTCTCTATCCTCTCACTACTCTTCTTGATCATCGGAGATACGTAATCACAAGTGTTATTATATAAACAGGCACTGGGATGGCTGATGTCGGTCCCAGGCGCTTCTAATACTATTCTTGAAGTCGTCGTGCCCTACTCTAAGATCTCCATGGCCCAATTTCTCAGCAAGGTATTTATATTTTTGCTATTTATAAACAAATAATTATACATTGCATTAAGAATATTTCAATCTAGCATAGTTTTATTTTCAGCGAGTTGAGCTAGAATGCTATCAGTAGCAAGCGGGTTCCGTTGCCACCCATTTATTTTCGATGATGATGGAGTCTCCAAATCGACGATCGGCACTATTAAACATGATCTGTACCACTTGAAGCATTTAGAAACCAAATTTTATGTTTTTTCGATATTATTCTCTTGTCAATTAAGTGGATAAAAAAATGAACGGCTGAAAATAAATATCCTTTAAAAAGTGATGATAGAAGTCTTGTAATCAAGATCAAGAGTATAGATCTCGTTCTAAAGAGTTTAAAGAATTTTCTAACCAAAATTCAATTGATTTGGATATCTTTACGCTGTTAAATGAGAAAACGTCTTATATCGACAATTAAAATTACAAATTTTGAAACTCTTTGATCGTTAGGCTAATGATGTCGAAAAGATTTGAAATTTGGTTTTTATATATTTCAAGTGGTATAGATCATGTTCAACGGTGCCGATCGTCGATTTGGAGGCTCAATCATCGAAAATAAATGGGTGGCAACGGGGCCCGTTTGTTATTGATAGCATTCCAGCTCAACTCTATTTTCAGCTTTTGGAACTTACATATGCATCTGGCTTCTAGATTCCTACTCAATTCACGAGCCAACAAACTGCAGAGGAAATGGCGTTGGTGGCATACAATCGTGCTCTGAAGCTTTCTAGACCAGGTTTGCATTTGTTGTCTGCATTATCATAATCTGCCTGCATTCATCATTATCATAATAGCAAATCAGATCAAAATAATGCTTGCCGTGTCGAAGTGTGAAGTGATGATTATGTAATGTAAAGCAATTTTCTCATGGTAAAATGAGCGTGTTACGCTCATTTTAACTTAATTCTTTTCAATCAAGATTAAAGGAGACCAAATCCTGAAGGAATTGAAACATTAAAACGCTCAAAGAAAAATAGAGAACAGTATCTTCGTTAGGAATCAATGGAAATTGTACTAACTGCTACTTATTGAAAACTGAACTGCTAAAATGACTTTTTTTCAGTGATTGGTTGTAGTAAGAGCCTAAGGTACATCACTATGATTTCTATCCTTTTCATAGATAATGATGACATGCTGACAACTAACTGTGGAGATTGAGTTATTTTCATCCCGTGTGCTGTTATGCTGAAAGACTGCTCTGCGCTTCTTGCTGCGTTAATTGTGAATTACTCGTGGGATTCTATGCAAACTAAGAAAAAATAATTTTCTCTCATTAGGTCTACCAGTTTTGGGTGTTGGATTTACTGGGTCATTAGCTAGCACACATCCAAAACGTGGCGACCATAGGTACACTTTCCCTTTCCTCTTCCAATTGTTTTGTGAGGTGCTATGGATTTGACCAAGTGTAAATTCATCTCAAACTGGTACATATTTCAGTTAGATTGTAGTCAATTCTTTCTAATATGTTTCTCCAAATTCATACATAATTATAATTTCTTAGTTTGGCATTTCCACTCCTATTATAAATCTAACACCTCAAACAATAGTGAAATTACCGTGTAATAAGGTAAGGAAACTTGTTTGTACTATGAATAGTGACTGTAACATAAAGATCTGAAATGCCAAACTCTTTGAGAGAAGTTAATCGATCAGTCCACATCACAAAAGTTATAGGAGAAATTCTGAGGAAATAAGATGAAATACAAAATGAGAATTTCTGAAAGAATGAGATGAAAACGATTGATGTGATAATTATACTATGTTACTCGATTGATTAAATTATGATATCCTCACTGACCTACTTATACCACATTATACTCCTCAATAGACTGATTCTGCATAGGCTTGCCAGGTATTGACTGATGCAAGCAGTATGCCAATGCTTGTTTACCTACCCACCCTGCTGCTAGCTTGTAGGCACCTCTCTGTGCTGATTGGTGCGAATTTTTTAGGCACCGCTCTACAAAGCATGCCAAATATAATTATTCTCTCATAAATAATGCATATTGAATTAGCTTTTTATCAATTATCATGAGATGACATGTTTTGAGATAGCGCAAGGTTAGGTTCCTCCGATTAAGGAAGGAATAATATCATTGATTGGTGGGTGTGACATTCTTACATTAGGTTGGCACCCACGTGAAGGTCGTACAGGGTTTAAAGTTTTGTTGAGGGCTTTGAAGAGCATACCGGTAATTGGCATAGTTTTTGGGAAGAACTTCAAATGGTGTGCTATAGGATAGGTGTGTTCCATTAGTACAGTTGATGTGCAGCTGGACTTGATAGAGAAATCGGCTAAGAGGAATACAAGTTTTATCTTTTACTAGTATAGTAACCCGTGCAATGCATCGGGTAATTTTTTTTTTATTTTTTTAGAAAATAATTTTGATTCGAAATGATTTAATATATGCGAAGAAAATTGCAAGAGAAGAAAAAACTGCATATTAGTGCAGAACTGATTCAAGATTTCAATTGGGTCTCAGACAGCAAAATACATATAAAGTAATAAATAAGTATAAGCAAAAAACAAAAGTATTTGAAGACAAAGAAGCCTGAATAAACAAATATATACAAACGACATACAGTTTCAAGACCAAAACTAAGTTTGGAACAGTTCTGAAAGGCAACAAATATAATCGCCAGCAGCAGAGATTATATTTCTTCGGCATCTGATGCGGCGTCCTCGATGCAACTGCATATTATAGGAAAGAGTTTATGATGATTTCTTTAGAACTGGTGCACATGATAATGAACTGATATACGATTATTTTTTTTATTACCTAAAAGGTCTTTTTCCTTTTCAAATTTTTTGGTTCTCCCTCACCCACCTCCATGTCAACATAAACACTAATCAAGCCTTGTTCGTCTTCATCCGGGATACCGTATCTTGGCATCGCGAGAGAAAATTTTTGGCATACCTCATGGAGCAGTTCACAGAAATAAATCGTAACAAATACTGACGACATAACTGCACCCAAAATCGAAGGCTAAATATCGAAAGTATGCAAGAAACACAAAACCCAACCTAATAGGAAACACAGGCGAACGTAAGCAGGTAGGACAACAGCCCCAAGCAAAAAACCAATTTATTACCTCACAACACGATAAGCTATCCCTCAGCCACAGGACACCCACAAATAGCTTCTGCCATATCGAACACAAAACAGTAAAAAATAAACAAATATGCATCAGTAGGGAACAACCAATTAAGTTACAGCAAATACAGCATTGCTGCCCAACAATCAATAGTAAAATTCATACCTATTTTTTCAACCAGGGAAAAAGCATCACAGCAGGTTAAG
This sequence comes from Ananas comosus, assembly GCF_001540865.1. Lineage (NCBI taxonomy): Eukaryota > Viridiplantae > Streptophyta > Magnoliopsida > Poales > Bromeliaceae > Ananas > Ananas comosus. The sequence continues at coordinate 2,347,167 of NC_033636.1, forward strand.
CAGCAACATATTGACGCCACACCGAATTGCGTACAACCACATGCAATAACACAATTATGAATTAGCAAAATTGCAGAATCCATTTATATTAAAGTGAATATCAATCAATTTGCTTCATATTTATAACTAACATTCGTTTATTTGCCCATAACAAAAGAATGTAAGAAGATAATATTATATAGATAGAATGGTCATGATAAAGAAGGAAAGTAAATATTAGTTGATCAACTAACCAAAAAGATGTAAATTATCTAAATTTTAAATATCTGAAAAAATATACTCATTAGTTACAAATTTTGAGAGATAAAACTCTCAATTCTATACTTTGTAAGAATGTATGTAAATTTTATTTTATTTAAATAAGGAAAATGTATAAAGGCCTTTAAACTTTTTTTTTGGCGACAAACTCATGAACTTTTAATTTTGATAATTAGACCGCTTAAATTTTATAAGATTATTGAATAGCCCCTTTTCAATCAAAGTAACTAATTTTGCCATTATTTTATTTGGAACTCTTTCATATATTATTTCTTCTATTTTAGTACATGAACAAAAAATAGTAGAAAGAATAGACTCACTGTATTTTTTTAATTCTCGTGCTTAATTATCAAAACTAAAAAAAAGGGTATTTGAAAGTACTCTTACAAAATTATATATAAAATATACGTCGAAAATAGCTATGTAATAAGTAATTTTGATTGGAGAAAGAGACTCATAAAACTCTTTGATGAAGTTAAAAATTATAGTTGTAAAAATCAAAAGTTTGAATGGTATGCTTATAAAATATTAAGCGTATCTTTAAAAAAGAAATTTCAGTTAGATAGGGTTAAGAAAAAAAAGAAAATTGGAAAGGAAGATGAATTAAATTAATGGGCACAATAAATAGTTTTCTCTCCTTCGTCACTCACATAATAGGAGAGAGAAAATAGAGTAGCACTCACTGTGGAGGAAGAGGAGGGTAACTTGCAGGTAGGTCCCATCAAGGATTTAAGTGCCGTGGCACAGGGTCGTGCCGGAAACTTGTCGGCACGGTGCGTGCCGAGCCGTGCCGATGCGTGCCAGTCAAAAAAATTCTTGTGTGCCGACATATAATAACATGAAATATTTATTTTCTTTAGCAACAAAATATTCTAACTATTTATTATGTCTTTTATCACATCTTTTGAACGTCATTGAGGAAATTACTTACTAATTTAAAGAATAGAGGGTTTTGAGCTGTGTCATCGGCACGGGGTCTGTATTGTAACGGTATTTTTGTTGGCACGGTACGGCATGGTGGATACGGCCCTTGCCGATGGGCACTTAAAACCTTGGGTCCCACACCCTTTAACAGCAAGAAGACAACATCTCCACACCTAATTCCCAACGCCAGCAAGATAGAAATCCACAGCAAATTTGCAGGCAAGAACGGAGACAAAGAACACAAAAATACCGAGGGAAAACCATAGAGAAGAGTAAAGAAGGAGGAAGGAAGAAAGAATATGAAGAACAATACTGCTATTTATAACAAACCGGCCATAGTAATGAGGAAAGACGAACAGTTTAACTGGAGCAGAAGAAAGTAGAAAGTCCTAAGGTCAAATCAAGGACCTATATAGCCTGTCAGCACCCACCACACCCTCCTAGTCATCTTCATCGGCGGCCGTATTTCACGCTGCCTCGGCGAGTTGTAGGAGGGCACGTCGGCCTGCCATCCCAAGTAGAGGGCAGGTGTTCCGTACAACCATCCACCAGCCATGATGTAGACAGCGACAAGGCCACTCCGCGGCTGTCCTAGCAAATACAGAGGTAACGACCATCGGCACGACGACGTCGGAGAAGAAGAAGAAGATGGGGCGATGGAGGGAACGGAAACGGTAAAAATCCAGACGGAGTAGGTTCGTATTCAAGCGAATAGACACATCGGAAATATCGCATTTAATGCGCAACAACAGCGCATTTAATCGGCAACAACAGCGGGCCCCACAGGCGCTAGAAGCGGAGAAGCCTCGAACAATTGCCATTCGTATGTATATAATAATATATATAATATACCAATATAGCGGGGCTCACAGTATCATTCACATTTCAAATGTATGGCGGGCCCCACAGCATGTATAAATATATAGTAGACCCCACAGCACCATTCTTTATATCTGTATTGCGGACCCTACAGCATATATACAACATGTATAAATATATAGCGGCCCCAGCACCATTCTTTCTATGTGTATAGCGGACCCTATTGCATGTATAACATATATAGGGGGCACCACAGCACCATTCTTAAAAACTATAATTATTCATAGATGCCTTAAGGTTAAGATTCAGTCAAAAAATCATCACATATTCTATAAATCTATACATAACATTTTTATCCTAGCACAAATTTAAGTAGGTGTAATAATTTAAGGTTAATTAAATGATCAATTTTTAATTTTTGAATTATATAATAATTTAACATTCTCTTTAAAATTTTACAATTAAAGATCTACAGGCGATTAAGTGTAATAATTAAATCTCATTATGATTTTTCGTTTTTAAATTATACATAGCTGTAATGCAATTGTCCATTAAAGTATTCAACATTAATTATTTCAAGATTTAATTTTTTTAAATCTTATTTAAATAACTCACATATCTCACATAATATTTTGCTATCAAAATTCTTAATATTAGAGTATTTCTTATGTGACCCACTCAAACAAAAAAAAATTAAGCGAAAGTTTATTGTCAACAATACATTAAAAATGTATGAAGAACCTCACACCTGTAGCCCGCTTTGATATGGCCCTAACTTGGATTTTTTTATATATATACATTTACACCCTCTCAACCTAAGGGTTTCTTTAATTTTAGCAATTGAGCGTTTTTTCCCAACTAAATTAAATATTTTATCAAATTCTTCTGTGAGGGATCTCAATTGAAAAACTTTTAACCAGGTATAGCCAAAAAAAAAACTAAAAGTTCAAGGGCTCTTAATGTTAAAAAATTAAAGTTAAAAGGTCTATCTGAAAGGGGTTTCCATATATTTTTACCCACTAATAATTAGTGCTAGAAATGTTATTTTTAATTAAAAGAGTACTCATAAAATTGCCTCTTATTTATCTACTGCTAAAATAACACCCTAATTTTTTAGGGGTAAGTCAGTCATTTTATAACTTAATCTTTATTTAACTAAACTTTAACTATGATAAAGTAACAGTTCGTTAGAAGGAAGGATAATCATGATAAATTTTTTTATTTGAAGGAATACATATTATATTTTTAATTTTGCAGGGGTATTTACAATATTTATATATTTGAGAGGGCTACTGGTGAAATTGTCCTTCTTCATATGTATAGTGGGCCTACAGCACCAGAGGGTCCCACAGCACCAATCTTCATATGTATATTATTGTGTAGCGGGCCCCATAGCACCAGTGTTTAAAAAAGTCCAAGGCGCACCTAGGCGCAAAGGCCTGTTGGAGCCTAGGCGCAAGGCGCAAGGCGCAAGGCGCAGGCGCGCGCCCGAGAGAGGTCAGGCGCACAAAAAACTAAAAGAGAAACTAGAGAGAGGCCAAGGGAGAGACAAAAAACCTTAGAAGAAGAGGCGAGCGAGTTGAAGAAGCAAGGAGGAAGTGCCGGAAGCAAGGACAACCGGAGAGGGAACGCCGGAGAGAGAGAGATGGTCGAGCGGGCGAGCGGAGAGGGAGAGGGGCCGAGCGGACAGGGAGAGGGTCGAGCGGACAGGGAGAGGGAAGAGCGGACAGGGAGAGGGGAATAGAGAGATAATTGATGATTATTTAGGGTTTAGTTTAGGGTATTGGGTTTATTTTAGATATTTTAACCCGTTAGACCAATAAAATCTGGATCCAAACCCGTTACTATAAATATTACCTAGGCGCGCCTTGAGGGCGCCTTGCGCCTAGGCCCAGGCGCGCGCCTAGGCTGCCTAGGCGCGCGCCTGAGTCATGTCGCCCGCCTAGAGCTGCTCTAGGCGCTGGCCTGTGCGCCTAGAGCCTAGGCGCCTAGGCGCGCTTTTTTAAACAGTGCATAGCACCACTCATATTACATATGTATATAGTGGGGCCCACAACCCGTCAGATGCGAAGCTTGGCATGGGTTGCCAATTCATATGTTTATTAAATAGTTTTGCAGGTCTAGGCAAACTCTTTCAAGATTTTCATCCTTTCTATGCGATACTCAATTTTAAAAATATTCATTCTCTCAAGGCTAAATTATATAAAACCGCCCTGCCAATACCTGTTTTTCACTTTCCCCCCTATCATTCAAAAACCTATACTTTGCCCCCTTAAAAAATAAAAAATGTTCATAGGGGGGTACGGTGTGACAAAATGACCAAATTGCCCTCATTTTCTCATCTCCTTCTTCCCAATTTTGCTCATCCCGGCGGCAGAGGAGGGCAAGAGTGTGTCTGGGCATGGATAGAGGGGTGGGCGAGGGCGAGGGCGAGGGCGAGGCGGCGGAGCACAAGGCGGCCGCTGAGGGCATGTGTGTGGGTATGGATGAGAGTTTTAGAGGTATTTTGGGTATAAAAAATAAGATATAAACGGAACCCTAACGGAACACTGATGGCGGAGGCCGAAGTGAACATTTTTCATTTTTTAAGAAGGCAAAATGTAGGTTTTTGAATGACAGGGGGGGAAAGTGAAAAAGCGGGTATTGATAGGGGGGTTTTCTATAATTTAGCCTCCTCTTTCGAATGCTAGTGTCTTTTTTTTTAATTGTCTTTCATTTATTAATCTTGTTATTATTTATTATGCTCGAATAGGTTCTACCTGTCCACTCGTACATACGACAGCCTTAGAACCTCAAATGTTACCCTCTTGAAGGTACTTTATTATTTATTTGGTTTCTTGACTAAACCATATTCGTAGAAACTTTGTTTTATGATGTTCTTTCTGAAGGGTTTGCGAACTAGAGAAGAAGAAGACAAGGTTTCGAGCCATTTTTTACTCAAGGTATGCTAGGAGTTTCAAATGCAATTTTTTTTTTTCATTCCAATTATTCTCCATCGTAAGTTCGATTTTAATTTCTACATAACATGGAGTGTGGAATGCTTTGCGAATTCAATGGTTCTAAGTTGCCTTTTGGTTAGACGGGGCAACAAATGTAGAAACTAGCTAATTACCTGAACTAAAGGGTAGTTTAAGCAGGTTGTAAAAATATATGATATTCCTAATTGCTTTAGTTGTGTTAAATTTACCAACTGCTAAAGTAGAATGGAAGCATATACCTTTCTCTTTTTGTGTCTTCTCACTAACAATTGGCTTTTATCAGAAAAAGGAGATTCTGTAACTAATTGTCTCAAATGTTCTTTATCCTATGTAGTTGCAATCTGCATTGGAAGTGTTTATTTTGTTGATTTTATTCCATACAAATAATATTAACCTCTATGGCAGTCAGAAATTTGGATAAGCTCAGGAAAGCAAAACTATTTTCTGTCAGATCACCAAGTATATTGTATGGCTAGAAATCAGAAACTATTGTCTCATGCATATTTTCTAATTTCTACTTAGATCCCTTTGCATAATTTCCCTATGTAACTTCTTACTGACACACACACAAAAATGGAGACACAAACACACATATACACAAATTAGCTTAAGAAAATTATTGGATCAATAGAGGCTTGAAACTTACCTGGTGGAAACTTGAGTTTGTGCTTCTAGTGCTTTATGTGATCATCACATACTCTTTGTACTACAGCTAAGTTATGTAGGACGGTTGTATGACTAGAATTGCAGCTGAATTGAGTAGTTAAGGTGGATAACTGATGCCGTTAGAGCAGATCAAGCAAGGATGACTATACTTGCTGCATGTTAGAATGCATCCTTTGAGAGCATTTGTGAAAAAACTATTTAAATTTGTTCGGTGTTATTTAGCAGTGACCAAACAGTAAAATTGGTTGCTGCTAGCTGCAATTAGGCTGATTACCAAGGCGAGGATAGATATAGTGGAATAATATACGGTACACCTCAAATAACTAATGGCAGGAAGAATCAAATCCAGCCAAGTGAAGAAAGATTCATGGAGCTGAACCTGAATCACCTTTTTAATCAGGAATATAAGATTTTACTATTTAATTTACACTTTGCAGTTAATTACTTGCGATAAGTTTTACTTGATTGTTCTTGCGCTGCTTTTGCTTAAAAGAAATTTCCAGAGCACATCAAGAACAAAAACAACTACAACATCAAGACCAACAAGCCTTGAAGTTCCAACTATTTGAGATAGTGTAGCTTTATTATTTTTCTTTTCCAAACTAAGAGTAGCACAGAAAGAGTTAATTTTATGCTTATTGGGTATCATTCAATTTGGAATCCATTAGTTTTTATTGTTATTGACTATTTATTTTGGTGGCACCTATTGTGATTGCCTTTTCTATCTGTTATCAAGGCAATTGCTGACGCCTGCAAAGTCTCTGCAACCTTCAAATCAGAATTACATGAATCTGAAATTCCATTTCAAAGTGAAGAGCATTTTGATGAGGATCAACAGCTTCAGCAGGTTATTGATGGGCAACTATGCATGAAAATATACGATTTTTCTAAGGGTACTGCAAAATATTGTTACTAACTATTCTTGTCATCAGAAATGGGCAAGCTTCCCTTTTTCTCCCCTCTTATTTTGCTTTTTTAGTAAGCATGTGCTTCTCCTGGTTTTGTAGATTCTGACATAGCAAATAAGGACAGGAAAGTTATATTATCTGGTTCATTCAATCCCTTGCATGATGGTCACCTCAAATTGCTTGAAATTGCAACAAGGTATACTTTCATACTAAATCTTATCAAGTGTACATGGCTAGTTTTCATTTAGTTTTAAATCCTTACACGTACAGTTACTCTGGAAATTTGCTTTTGCACCGGTATCCATTGTGTGTGAGATAATGAAATTTCATGGCTTCTCATTTTGTTATAGGAGCCATGTAATTGCAACTTTATAATCATTCTTTTGCAGTCCTCTTTTCGAGAAGACTACGTAACAGTAGAAAATTAAAAATAATAATAAACAATGATCGTAGTTCTGGTATAAAGTTGGAGTCACAGGTCCTTTTTCTTTTATCGTCTTCAATATTTAGATTCATGTTTGAAGTTTGAGGGAAGCTGGAATTCTTGGTTTTGAAGTTTGAATGTTATCGTCTTAATGAGATGTGTCATGATAAATTAAAAAGTTAAATGCAAGGATTAAAATGCCGTGGCATGGGGGCGTGCTGCTGTTTGCCTGGCACGGCACGGCACAGGCACGCTTCCGTGCCGACATGTGGTACGCTTGCGTGTCGATGGATACGCATGACCTCCTATTGGCACGTTTTGGCACATACTTATTTTATTTTTTTTTATTTCAATAAACTCTTATGATATTCTTTTGAAAGATTTAGTCAAATAATTATGAATATAAGCTATGTATAGGTTACTATATTCATCAATTAACATACTGGTAAGTTTTTTTTATATGTAAAGTACAATTATATCTGATAGAGAATAGAAATTAAAATATAATAATAAAATTCACAACTATAATAATTATTTAAATTTATATTTTTACTGAGAGATGACTGCTTAATTTCACATAGATCGTTGCAGTAGATCATATGGCATGTTGTTATCTGCAGATATAAGATTTATTTGACAATGTTGGTATAAATATTGCTGGTATTGTGAGAAAGTCATATATTTCCGGTGCATCTAATTGTATTGTCGTACATAATCTGCATATGCAACTGGATTGTGGATATAATGGACAACAGTCATCTGTGTCATATGGACTGCAACATCTATTAATAAACATTTGAAAAAAATATTTTTTTATTAATTTTTTTAAGAAAAATTGTTAAATCTATCAATAAAAATTTAGCAATAAATTATATGACAAATGACAAATAAATTAAATAAGTTTAAGTATTAATTAATTTAATTTAGCTTTTAATTTTATCAGTGTTTTCAATCTTCTAATCCAAAAATAAAATTTTATGTTTGATGTGCCTCAAAATTTGTTTATTGAGTTTTGTTCCCTTGATTTGCCGAAAGCTTTGTGGTGCGACAAATTTTGATAAAATATTTTGTAAAGAAAAAGTGGATGTCAGTGGTGGAAGTAGAGGGCTCGGGTAGAGGGGGTGCGGGGACCGAAGTCTCCTGCGTTATGAAAATTATATATTTGCCCGTATATTGATTAAATCAAGTACTTCTATTTTCAACTTTTTATAAACTATATGTTAAAAGTTGCCTAATTTTATATTTCTTCAAAAAATAAGCTTTACAAATAAAAAATATTCAAAATATATAAACAAAAAAAATAAATTATATATATTTTTGACTTACCTAATAAGTAGATCTTCGATTTGCAATCTTTTCCCTCCTTTTTAAGTGACGAAAAAAGAAAAAAGAGGAGGAAAATAATTTTAGGAAGATATGTAAGAACTAAGAAGAAAAGAAGAGAGCGAGAGAGTAGAGGAGAAGGTACCTAGGCACGGGAGAAAGGGAGGGGGAAGAAAGAAAAAAAAGGGAAAGAAAAAAAAGAGGAGGTGGTGGGGGAATCTAAAGAAAAAAGTGCATCAACCCAAAAAACAAAAAAAAGAAAATGTGCAAAAGGCCAAAAAAATGAAAAACAAACCACTGTACAGAGGGGGATGGGTGGGCGGGGTGGGATGCTTAGAGTGCCCCTCCAAAAAAAAGCAAAACGCCAAAGAATAAAAAAAACACCACGGCACGGTACCCTGCTGCGATACCCTTGCAGGTATCGCGCTGTCTTGCGCTTCACGTATGTGTATGTGCCTCCACGTGCCGAACGGCACGAGGCGGCACTTTAATCCCTGATTAAATGTATAGGCTCACTCTAAACTTTGACGAGCAAGTAGGCTCCTAGATGTTCGTATTTCGTAATTGGGCCCCAATAGCTTCGTCTCTAACCTTTCCACTGAAGCCACTTTAAAAATCAATTGGTTCCCTTGTCACCTCTTGCACATGCATCTGGGCAAACTAATCACAGTTAAATCTTACCTTTTTAAAGCACCAGTACATTTGTTGCATTGCCATTGTAATGCCCCATCCATAAAATAATGTACTGCACATAAAGATGGCATTTCTCCTTGTGTATCCATCTTTTGTAAAAACTAGCTTATTAAGGTGCTATATAGCTGGATCTGTATTGCGATTTGGTACAGTTAAATATCCTTAATGTTTTTTCAACCTTAATGTTTCATTCTCTCATGATAATCCTGATAGGTCAATCAAATTGTGACAGGTGAATCACATTTTTATAATAATGAACTATTGCATGTTGCAATTCTTGTATGTAGATACATTGCAGAAAATGTAATTCTGTAATCATTTCTTTAGAATGGGATCCACCCGCGTATCAAGGAGCAGAAAATAACTTTCATGTTGTTCTTTGATTTTGTATCCAGTATGTGCGAAGATGGGCATCCATGCTTCGAGATATCAGCAGTTAATGCAGATAAACCCCCACTGGCAGTGGCAGAAATTAAAAATCGAGTCGAGCAATTCAAAAAGGCAGGTTTGTGGCAAAGTTAAATTTGGATAAAATGGTTGGTCACATTCTTGTATCTATATATTTTTTTAAAATGATGTTTTTCATGTCTAGTGTAGTCTAAGTTTCTGCCTAAACCATTATATGTCGTGCTATCCATTGTTTCAGTTTCTTCCGCTATTGCTGTTTCACAGTGGATAAAGGATTTGTTTCTGTTACATTCTATAAAATCTGCACAGCATTTTGTCCTAAGCAAATTGCTGCTGCCCTGTTTGTTGATTCAATTAGGTCTGCTATTTTGTTCTTCCTTACACCTGAAGAATAGGATAAAAAAGTGTACAAAATTCAATAATTGAAATGAGAGGTCATAAATCTGTTGGTAATGGCAGCAGCAGCTTAATTTAGTATCCTTGCAAGGACAGAATCGGAGTAATTGCAAAGGAGTTTTTATCACTTTGTAAATCCTTCTGAAGTTCTTCCTATTCAATAGAGACAAGTTAATATAGTGATCGGCCAGATTCATTTATGAGTTATTTTCATAGTCGAGAGCTTCAATTCAAAGATATATTGGTGGGATTGACAGCTGATGGAAGTATGGTGCACAGATGTATGTATTGCACTAGGCAATCATTTTTTCGTCTAGCCTTACTGGACCATTAGATTATCCTAACAATATACATAACTTACCTAATACTACCAACCAATCTCTCCTTCCTTTGCCAGCCTGTAAAGACAGGATCTTTCTCCCATCACACCTCATCCACTGTGGTGCAAAAGGAAAAGCACTACATTTTGAGCTCTCCTTGATGGAACCAGAGTGTCCAGCCGGCATGCGAAAATCTAAATACATGGCATAAGTTAGGCCACTTTTAGTCGAATCAGATAATCAAATTAAAGAAAATAAAGAAGACCATACATTTATCAAAGAAGATCAAAATTGAAACAAATCTAACTTTAAATAAATTGAATTGATTTAACATCAAAATTAATTGAAACTTAACCCAAGTTCATCAATTGAACCAAAACCACATCCCAGTCAAAGCTTAAAAAAAAAAAAAAAAACCTGATTCAAAGATAAAACTGAATATGATGAAATTCAAATTGAAACTTAAACTCATATTCAAAATTAAATTGTTTAAACCAAGAATTGGAATCGAAGTTTGCATTAAATATTAAGTTTAAAATTTTGAACTCAAATAATTAATTGAACTAAATTAAACTATATATCTGAAACCAATCTATATCCAAATCTAACTGTAGCTAAGATCAAAGTTTCAAGCCTGCCCCTTTATAAGCCAATCCAAAAACTAAACTAAAATTTAATATATATTTTTTTGAGAAATATTAAAGGTTGCATTCATTCTTCCTTAGTGAATGAAGGCTCTGGTATTTTAGTATATTGAAGCCTTTCTCCGCTATTAACTTACACCGAATTCAGGAGCTAGAGTAGTAGTAATACAGTCTATAATGCAAATATTGCTATTTTCATTTAATATTTTCTCAACAAATATTAATCTAAACAAAACTAAAGTTTAGTATTCCTGGTTTAGTTCATATATAAATTTAAACCTAAACTCACTTAAATTCCTAAATGTAAGTTTTGTTTAGATTAATATTTGTTGAGAAAATATTAAATGAAAATAGCAATATTTGCATTATAGACTGTATTACTACTACTCTAGCTCCTGAATNAACAAAACTAAAGTTTAGTATTCCTGGTTTAGTTCATATATAAATTTAAACCTAAACTCACTTAAATTCCTAAATGTAAGTTTTAAATTGAAACTTAAACAAAAATATAATATTACAGGATTAGCAAAACTAAGGTTTTATAAGAGGCTTGTTTAGAAAATAGTAGCATACTTGTGTTAATTGTCACTAAGAAAATTTTGAGTGGTTAACGGTACGGATTTTGTTTGGCTTTCAACAAGTCGCAATTTATTTTGAGAATCAAGAATTCTTTGACATGAGCAGTTGAGTGGAATGGTTGGCAGGAATAATCCAATTCTTTTGATTGCATTAATGTAGATAAAATTATTTTTTTCCTCACTTCTTTTATTTATGTTGGTAAGTTGCTTCAGATTTCGTGTAGTAGTTTTGATCATTAATGTTGCAATTCCCCCATTAAGAACTTAAGAACTACAAAGTGTGGCTTAACTTTCCTGCTATATTTAATGACTGATCTGTGCTTGATGTTTTCTTGAATGCACTCTCTCTGTTACCGTACATAATTTTTTCTTCTTTTTTGATCCAGGAAAGACTGTAATTATATCAAACCAACCTTACTTCTACAAGAAAGCAGAAATTTTTCCTGGAAGCGCCTTTGTGATCGGTGCTGACACTGCTGCAAGGCTTGTTAATGTAAGAAGTTCAACTTTTTGACTAGAGCAGTTGCAGGCATAAAATTTGCGTTGAAAATTTGCGTTGTCAGCTTTGTAGGCATATAATTAGCTTCGTCAGCTTAGCTTCATTTGGGATTGCAGAAAAACTGCGTTTGTGCAGTCGGAAAGTATGATGAGAAAATATTTTATTTGTTTCAGTAAGTGATATTACGTTGCACGTATCACAATGATTTGATTGACATATTTTCTGCAGTCCCACTGGAAAACCAAAAAGCATATCTTTATATGTTTTGCCCTCAACAGTTTTTTGCTCATTAGCATTAGGCAGCTCTCAACACCTAGTAGGCCCCTAATAGGCATATAATTAGCTTTGTCGGCTTAGTCAACATTTCTTGGGGATTAGGCGCTCTTCTTTGCTCTCTTTGTTTTTCCCCCCCTTTTCCCCTATAATAAGTTCATCTTTTGTTTTGGCTTTCGTTGTTTTTGATGAGTTCAGCTTGGTACTTTATTCATAATCTCATCCTGTCATGGTACTCATCCTGCAAAATGGTTTTGACTGTCATGTCTGCGAAGCTTCCCTTAAAAGATCACTTAAATTTTATCAGGAATAATTGATTTAGTTTGATCCTGAAAATTGGTACAATGTACTTAAAAAAGCCAAATTCAAGTAGCAGAAGAGCATGAAACCTACAGGACTTGGTCACAAGGAAGAAATATATCTTGATTGGACTTCATCCTAAGAAACCAAGAGATAACATCCTAATATTATGTTCTCTAATTAAATAAATAGTACAAGAATTGTACGTATAAAACACTTGATGAATTATGTATATATATGATCCTTGTATATAATGTGAGACCCCAGGTAGTCCTATATATAAGATATAATAGGGCTAAGACTCTTAATCTGGTTATAGTATTTTGAGCGGTGGTTAGGCCCAAGAGGTTAAAAAAGTTAAGCGTGTTAGCATTAGAGTAGTCTTAGGATAGGTGATCCCTTGGGAAGTGGGGCATCACACCCCCGGGAAGTGGGGTGGGTCGGCTATGGCTAGTGAGACAAGTCTCACATTGCTAGGTGGTTGTGAGTTTCTAAAACCCGACTATAGCATTTTGGACGGTGGCTTGGCTCAAGAGGTTAGGACTAGGGTAGTTCTATGATGGGTGACTCCCTTGGAGGTGGGGCGTCACATATAACATCTCTAAATCAAGGCCTAGATACTTTAGGAATCTATATTTGCGCAAATGCCCCTCTCAACTATCCAAATTTTAATATTAATGAGAAAAATGACTTTCTAACTGTAAAACATTTTGGACAAATGCCTTATGTTGAGTTAGTAGCATATTTATGATGGAAACTCTGAGTTAAAAAATCAGGAAGGATTTGACCTTTTCAATGCAGTACAATTTTTCATGTCAGATATATGGAAGGCTGTAGGAAGCATATACAATAACTTGGAAGGTATGAGCACAAAGTCACATTTTTCAGTTGTATAAAGATAAAAAAAGAACAAATTAATAGCTCGATTTGATTTATTGAAGACGCATAGCAGGCTAGCAGATACTAATTCATTTCCATACCATGCATTTTAGCTGTTAATTATGAACTGAATGTAACTATGCAAGCCATTCTGATTGTGATAATTTTTTAGAAATCATTTGTTTATTGGGAAATAGACAAGTGAAAAAACATGGAACACAATTTTATTGCTATGTTAAGCGATAGTAAAGACGAAAGTCAGCAAGTCTGGCATTTTACTTTTTACATGCTCTTTTCATTGTTCCAACCGAAACAATCAGATAAACATAGAGGAATTGTTCTGTGTAATAAGCATTTGGTGATCTAGGGAAAAATTATCTTGTTGTCTTGAGTAAAGAAATTGATGTTCCCTACTTTTGTTACCCAACCATGCTATGCTGTTAGAGTTGGGGAATTTAGTGGAATAATCTCCAAGTGGAGAGATTTCTTTGCACCATTTCTTAATGAGCCTTTGAGGAAGCATTTACTCTTGAATCTTCTGTCAGCATTTATATAGTAATAGTTGACTGCTAATGCTTGCTTTTTTTAAACTAGTTTTCTATCTGAAATTGTTTGTTGCGTGCTAAAATAGGTAAATGTTTTCTTTTCTTTTTCTTACTCTCTCTTGCTTTATCAAGTGTAAAAGGTATAGCCTTGAGTTTGTGTGGCTAATATTCCTCTGACACCAAAAAAAACTTGGTTTTATTGTTACTTTCTTAATCATCTTATTTTTACTTAGCTAGCAAAATGTCGTTCATCTTATGCATATAAATGTATTATTGAAACAATTGGTCGGAAAATCGTGACTGACCGGGGTAGGCCAAGGAAATGAGCTTGTGCCAGGGGCTAAGCCACTGGCTCTGACATTGTAAATATGCAGTCCAAAATAATCCTGCTGTAGTAATAGGAATTAGATCTTAAATGATTCCAAATAGAAATATTTTATCATTTTGTCAAGTAATGGTCTGGCTTCTAGAGGAACTTTATTGTTTTCTATCTAAAATGTATTGGGGTGTTTTGAAAATAAGTGTTCATCTTTTTTTTAAAATTTTTTTTGTTTCCTATTCTTTTTTAATAGACCCAAGTGGAAACATGTAAGCAATGAGTGTGGCTGACGGTAATTATTCAGTTCAGATGCCATAATAATTTTGTATAATAAAATCTACGAGTCATTTACTCTACCATTGTAGTAATGCTACCATGGTGACCTCACACTATACCATAAATATAATATTATTGGTTAATTGAAAGATAAATCTTAAAGAAGATTACGAGCACATCTTATACTGCACTGATATTGTATATCACTCTTCTCCCACTCTTTTTTTTTTTAAGCGTTTGAACAGTAAACATCACTTTCGTTGGTTACGTATTGTGAATTTCAGTTTTAAAACTTTTCCTGTGCTAGTGGCTAATTGACTTCCATTGCTTCTATATTAACTGAGAAAGTTCATTCCTGTAGCCTAAATACTACTGTGGGGATTATAACAATATGGTGGGGACACTTCTCGAATGCAAAAGAACAGGCTGCACATTCCTCGTAGGTGGCAGAAAGGTTGATGGAGTTTTCAAGGTACAAAAATTCATCTTTAATCGTTTGGTGTGTCTTTGCTACTCTTTCGTTTGGCATTTGAGATTTAAGTTTTCGCCGCTTTCAGGTTCTTGAAGATCTTGAAATTCCTGAAGTATTGAAGGATATGTTCATCTCAATACCGGAGGAAAAGTTCCGCATGGATATATCATCAACAGAGCTAAGGAAGAGCCTAGGACTCTGAATAGCATTTACCGGTTGTATACGCTTTCGATAATTAGTGCCAACTAATTATTGCGATTGTTTCTTCTTGCTGTTTCTATAATGGGTTTTTTTGCACACATACCTTTGCAAATATGCAAAATTATGCAAATGCCCCTTCAAAGTCGGTATTTTCCTTGTGTGCCCTTCGAAACCTCACCTATTTGTGAAGTAAATTGCAACACTAGTCTCCGAACATTCTTGTGGGGTAAATTGCAACAATCGTCTCCAAACTTTCAGACAAGTTTTTACTTTGGTCGACTTGCAAGTTCAACGTTAGAGACTCTAAACTCTTAAAATAGTTTCATTTTAGCCGTGCATATTTGTTATTAGAGAGCAATTTATTGCATACACCTAGTTCATGTGTACATATATGCATCTTTTATTAATCGGCCATTTACCCCATCTCATATTTTACCATACCATCCATTGACTTTCAAATTTTAATTTTTTTTCTCTATTTACTAATTGGACTGTCGAATTGAAAGTATGTGATAGATGGAGAACAGACATATAGAATGAAATATTGTTGAAGGTTTACGGACAAAAATGAGACATTGTCGAAAGTTTAGGTAGGGTCTTAGGATGTCGAATTTGAAAGCTGAAGGACCAAAACGAAACTTATGTTGAAGTCTGGAGACTAGTGCAATTTACTCTCTATTTGTGCCAACGCCCCAGCCGACATCCGAGCAAAGCGACGAGGTTTAGTGGTAAGCATGCGATACCAGCTTTGCAGGATTATTCGCAGTCTCACATATTTGCAGGGGTACATATATGCAAAATGCCCTTATATGTTATTATGGTGAAAGAGTTTTTTCTATTGCAGATTTGGAGCTGCACACAAGATAAGTTGAAATGGATGTCAAATAACACCATAATAAGTATTCAGAGGGGATCAGTTTGAGGTGATTGTTGGCTTGTACTAATGCAATTGCTGAATTTGTGTCTTTGTCTTACTGGTCTTTCTATGTTTGAGATTTTGCTCGCGAAGCTTTTCGCAAAGCTGTGTGTAGAATCACTTTGGTTTGAGCATTAAGTTTAACTGGCGTGGCTAATTACGAGCACCAAGAACATTTTCTTATTCGACCTCACGTATCGCAGATCGCTGCATCCTTTTTGTATATTTTTAGCTGTTTCCGCAGGTAGTGTTCACTGCAGAAGCCTCAGAAGATGTATGTGGTGTCCTCTTATTACAATGGCTACCAGTTTATAGAGTCCTTTTTGTTAATTTCAGTTGGCTTGTCAATAAATAATTACCAAGTGCATACTCTCATGCGCTGTGAGTAGATCGTGTCTTTAACTGTTCTGAAATTACTGAGCAACCGTTGGGGTTGAGAAAATGCTCAAATACGGTCAGATATTAGGGAAAAATAAGTTGTATCCAAACTTGACGTGTGGATGCGAATCTGCAATGAATATTCGGTGAATGCTATATTTTCATTAAGGCTCTCATTTGGGTGTCGGGATAAGATATTTAATGACAACTTAGCAGATATGAACAACCATAATGAAAGAAAAGGCTATAATAGTCAGTATACAGACGGCCGCTTTTAGGGACCGTCTAGTTGCATGAAGTTGCAATTGTTGTAACTGTATGTAAATACAAATTCGGTATTTAGTTTGATGTATTTAATTTCAGCTGTTACAGTAGGAATTGTAAGAGGTCTAATTGCGGCAGTT
The DNA here is from genome assembly GCF_001540865.1 of Ananas comosus. Lineage (NCBI taxonomy): Eukaryota > Viridiplantae > Streptophyta > Magnoliopsida > Poales > Bromeliaceae > Ananas > Ananas comosus. The sequence goes on from NC_033636.1 coordinate 2,363,968, forward strand.
GGAACTACGCTCAGATTGGTTGCAGTTTCAACTGCAACAGTTAGAGAGAGTAACTTTATACAAAAGATAAGCCTATTTTTTAAATTATTTTTAAACTAAATATATATATTTTTTATATTAGAGGTAATCTCACCATTATATATATATACTAGTTAAGTGCACGTGCAATGTACGTCGCATAAATACTAAAAAATAAAATTTTTATAAATAAATATTATAGATTCGATATATAGTATTTAATCATTATCAAAATAAAATGACAGAAATAAGAAATAGAATTACAATATCATCAAAAAAAGAACACAAAATTCAGCATGGTATCATTGAAAAAAAACACAAAATTCCTCACTAAACTAACTGAAAATGTCACCATTAGTCTCCATTCCGTACAAATTGCACTGAAAGTAAGAAAAACAATAAAGTAAATATTAGTAAATTATCAGAATAGATAAAATTAATAAAAAATATAAATTTAATAAGAATTCATATAAGTAAACTTTGCTAAATAAATTGATCCTGATAAATAAATTTAAAATACTATAGAAAAAATAAAATATTAAAAAGTATATTTATCCTAATTATCTATATTAACGTGCACTGCTTTAATACAACAACTGAATTGTTTGCAATAGCCTCTCTACACATGTCAATATGTGTTAGCACTATCTTGTCTTAGAAGATCAATCTAATTCGATTCATGCTTCAATCCATTCAAATAATTAGTTATTAATATTTTTTTTCATGTGAAATGATATTAGGGAAAAATAAATTGTATCCAAACTTATCGCGTGGATGCGATTCCGCGATGAATAGTTGATGTATGCTAAATTTCATTAAGGCTCTCGTTTGGATGTCGGGATAAGATATTTAATGACAACTTAGTAGATATGAACAACCATATTGAAAGGAAAGGTTATGATAGTCGGTATACAAACCGTCGCATTTAGGGACCGTTTGGTTGTGTAGTTGCAACTGGACGACAGTTGTAACTATATGTAAATAAAAATTCGGCATTTGGTTTGATATATTTAACTCTAATTGTTGTAGTAGAAACTGCAGGAGGAAGTTTAACTGCAGTAGTTAGAACTACGCCAAAATTAGTAGCAGTTTGAACTGTAACTGTTGGAGAGAGTAGCTTTAACAAAATATAAGTTTACTTTTTAAATTATTTTTTAAACAAAAAATATATATTTTTTTACATTGGAGGTAATCTCACCATCATAATATATAAAGATAATTTTAGAAGTCATTTTTCAACTGCATGCAACGAAATAAATTACAACGGTTTCTACTATATCCAACCCAAAAAAATACATAAAGTTGCAACTGCTATACTTTCAACTGTATGCGTCTCCAACTACATTATATCTGTAATTATATTTAACCAAACGACCTCTTAGATTAACTATGCTACGTTTTTAGGGGTATCCAAACGGAGCCTAATTGGTAGATTTCGTCTTTGCATGCTAGGGAACATACAGACTCATTTGTCGCCCAAATGGGTGGAACCGGGCCCAGGCCTGAACAAGGCCTATTGGGCTAGGCTTGGGTGCATGTGTGAGAGTATGGCACATAATTACATATCTACGTGACATTAGTATCTACTAATTAATTAATAACAATTGTAATAATTTGTTTGGGATAATTTCATATGTTTCCCTGCAAAGTTTTAAAATTATGTATTTATTTTAGCAAATTTTTAGTTATGAAATATTTTCCTCTAAAGCTTCAAAATATGCAAGCGCATCCAACTGGCTCATTACCGTTTGTTGACCATTAAAATGTGACCACTTGGACAAGAATGCCCTTATAAGAAAATAGCTATTTTGATATTTTAATTTACAGTTTACAAAAAATGATATAAAAGTTGGGGTTTCTATGTGATGGACAAACTAGAATTAATAACTGGGCTTGTGCTGGTGGTATTAGTGGGTCGGGTGGTTACATTTGGTATCAAAGTTGATCGGTTTACCAGCCAGAAGTTAAAATATGAACCTTACATCGCGCGGTGATGCTAGTAACTTAAGTAAACAAAGCATTGGTATAGTCATAAGTGTTATAAGGCGCTACAAGTAAATGATGCAGGAAAAACTTTAAGGCGCTACAAGTAAATGATGCAGGAAGAATTTTTATTCAACAAACCTTCAGGAAGGACTTTTATTCAACAGAACCTTCGTATCGAATTGATCAATGAAGAATAAATATATCAATTTAACATGTAGCAAGTAAACTTTATTAAACATATACATGCATTACATTTCAAAGCTTGCGTTTTGAAATTAAAATTACGAGTTAAATGCACTATTAGCAAAAACGACACACTCTAGCAATATAAAAAAAAAAAAACTTTTCGACGTCTTAGTTGTATTTTATTATTCAATAATGATAGCCAATAATGATAGCCAATTAAGAGTGAATTTTGGCCTATGTTAGTGCCTTTGAATTGATGGAATATAAACTTAGGTTCTTAATTATAAACAATAAAAACTTTGGATGATAAATATGAAATTTCAAAGTTTAGGTATAGTCGATCAGCAAACAAATACTTCTCAAATATGCACAATCACGAGAACAATGGTTAATTTGCTTTCCAATTTATTTGGTCATGATCGAGGAAATTCTTATGTTCAAACAACATACTAAATTTTTCTTTATTTAGTTATGTAAGTCCATGAGATTTATAACATTTTGATGCCTCCTTTGAGTTCAAGCCAACAACTGATAATAAGCATTTCATGCAGGAAATATATGTAGTTTCATGTACGTGGTTCTTCCATATAAGCACTTGGAATTCCGGATCGATGAACATTTTCAAGTGTGCTTCTTCTCCTTGATCGGTTGTCGCGGGATCTTGTTGAGGACACTCGAGTCGAACCTCTTGTAGAACTTCTTGAGGTCGTGACTCCCCTTCAGCAGCAGATGATCGACTTCCGCCTCGTACCGCTCGTACAGCGCTGGCAAAGTATGAATGCAAAGAAATCCTGCAGCAATGAACCATGAAATGCCTCTTATCACATGTAGCCAATTAGATGATCAGTAAATGAATGTGCTTTCTATATATTAGTCCTCAAAACTTGCGTAGAGAACCAATATATATAGTCTTTAGTTTTGTAAGTATAATGATCGAGTCGTTCTATCGATCTTACGTTCATTTGAGCATTAATTCGACGTAGAACACATAAGTAATATTTTGGTTATCCAAGTTCCTCATAGTGTAATATCCCTTGCGCAAGACAAGTGAGCTTATGTGGACAATTTAAGTACCATTTTCATTTAGTTTCGAACATAAACATGGAAGGACCGATCGACTTAATTGTTGTTACACTTAAGAGAGTCTCTTATTTGAATCTTTGGAAGCGTAGGAACTAATTTTGACAAAAATATAGGTAACTAATCCTTGGAGCAAATATAGTTTTATTTTCACGAGTTGATTGATGCTTACCAAGATATAAAAGGGTTATGAAGCTGCAACTACTCCCAAGAATTGATAAGAACCAGAGAGAAACAATAGCCTGATAAATCAAAGGAAAGAAAAGCAAAAAATTCGCACGTAAGATTCAAGTAATAGATCAGTTGTGAATTTACTATTTAAAAGATCGATCAGATAGGAAACGACTTATATAATGCATGAGTACGTAGCACAATACCAGGAGGAAGAGCTTGAGATCTTTGCCACATGCAATCTCATAAAGGATTGACAGGAATCGATTAAGTTTGGCGTGGAAGGCAAATGCAACTTCTTTGAAGGCATGCTCGGATACGATGACTTCGGGGATTTTCGGGGGAGCCCTGCAAAGTAGAGAATAAGCTATATCTATCTATCTATCTATCTATCTATCTATATATGTATATATTTGGTTCTTTTATTTTGTTTGAGAGAAGTTCATGTTAGAAAACCAAGATGCTTTCATTCAAAGTCAGATGCAGAAACTTCTATTGAAATTTCTTTTCTTTTCCTTTCAAATGTTGCAGAATGCTCACCTTGTGCTTCTAACTTTTTTAGCCATATGCGTCATATATCTATCAGTGCCGTATTGGATAGAAAACAATATCCCAATCTGTATACAACGTGCCAGATTTTTCGACCTATTTGCTTTAAATTTTTGCGTTAGGCCTAAATCCTGAAAAGGTCGCATTAAAACAGTAGCCTCTGATCATTTGGTTTTTATTGTGACTCCGAATCTCTTTCATCATCCATGCAACAATTTACTATATATGTACTGCTAACAACAAACCAACTGTAATCTAGGGGTACTAAATCTATTATCTACTGGATACATATGGGCTTAGTTTACATTTCTCAATTGAAATTGCCATCAAAATTAACTAAAAAAAAAAGAGAAACAAATTGGTTACCTTTCAAAAAGATGTGCACCATTGGACCAAATGAAGACCACAAGCATGGCCGCAACGGAGAGATGGCAAAGGAGGGTGAGGACATGGTACTCCGCCACCTCGAAAAGAAACCATGCTACCGTAGCCGCCGCGAGGATCCCCGCCGATAAGTTCTTGTTTCTCCATAACAAGACATCCGCCACTGTATTCAATAAAATAAATAACATTAAAAACTTAATTTGCTGCAATAAAAAGTTACCATATTTTCATTATAATTAATATACACTTTCTAATCCACTACTTAACAGAAGCATTTGCGAAAAGGGTTAATATTTTGCACCTTCTTTTACTCTTGATTATTGTTGTATAAAAATTAATAACAAGTGGTGGCTATTATTTTCTAGGGAAAACTTCAAACCCCCCTGTGGTTTTGTAGTTTCTCACTTTGCCCCCCTGTAGTTTAAAATCTATCAATTTGTTCCCCTGTGGTTTCTTTTTTCTCTTTTTCTTATCAATTTCATTATTTTTTTTTTCTTAAATCAGTGATAAAGTTAAAATTAAAGGGTACTAAAGTGAATATTTGATAAATCTAAATGGATATCTGAAGTTTTTTTTGTATATAATTTAATGAAATATTAACGAAAAAGCTATCGAAAAGATAAAAATGAAACCACAGGGGGGGCAATTTGATACATTTTAAACCACAGGGGGGCAAAGTGAGAAACTACGAAACCACAGAGGGGGTTTTTAAAGTTTTCCCTATTTTCTACCTTTTAGGGAAAAAGTTTTCTAAAAAAAGGACTTCTTATGAAAAAATTTTTCTAATTTCTTGACCGTTTGATTATAAGAAACTAGTTTTTTTGAATTTTTTTTTTTTTTACATTTTATGGTAGACTAGTATTTTTATTTTCTAAATATTTTTTCAAAAGATAAAAATACTAATTTTCCATAAACTTTAGAAATCTTTTCAAAAAGCTAGTTTCTCTAAAATCAAAAGGCAAAAATCTAAAAAATGAGGTTTTTTTTAATGAAAATCTTTATTTTATACCGAATATTTTTTCTCATGCCTTTTTCTAAAAACCAAACATGTTTTAAAGACTAAACAGTCAATATCATATAATTTTACACTGAGGGAGATTATTAAGAATAAAGCAGTCAATATCATATGGACTTGTTTTGCTGCTATCAAAAGTATCATCATAGACAGCAGAACCTATGCTAATGACATACGTACGCAAAAGATTGAGAGAAAAAAAATGAGATATATAGAGAGAATTGCACATTTTCCGCCCCCTATGAGCTGATGAAGAGGCCTCTCTCTACCGAACGGCTTTTTCGCGGTGGCAGAATGCGCCGGTTGTTCGTCGGAGTCGGAACCGTACCTCAACTGCGGCGGCATTGCGTGTTACGTGTTTGATCAGGTTTAAGATTATGTGTTTGTTGTTGCCTTGTTGGTTGGAAACAATTGTGACCTGCAGGCCCTTATAAGGAGTTTGAAATACTACAAAAGCTTATAGTAGAGGCATAAAAAGGGAGCCCAGAATAAGAAGAAAAGAATAGCTTTGGCCTCCAGAATCAAGCTGGGAATAAGGGATACAACTTGCTTCACTCTAGGGGTTTTCCTACAATTAGACTAGGCTTAATTATATGGAAACTGCTTCTTGTACACCCCAAAAAGGGGTGTACATCTTACACTCTCGCAGTATTAGGGTTGATAAAAATCAAATTGATTTTCAGTAAAATTTTAAAAAAATGATGCAATAAGAATGATCTTCGGATGGAGTGGGTGTGAGATGTACACCTAATTTAGGGTGTACCTGTAGTATTGCTCTTATTATATCTCTCTAATTTTTCATTTTGGTCCGCAACCTTTCTTTTTCTTATAATTAGGTCCCTAATATTCTTAAACTCGCTATGCAGAAGTGTTATTTTTAAGTAAAACTGGTTGAAAAATAAATGAATAATTTTTAACTAAATTAAGTTAAAATGTTTGGACGTGCCTCAACTATAGAAGGAATTCTGCACTATCACACTTGCACCACATCATCAATAACAAGCCAATCACCTTTCTTCTTTTCAAACAAAAGTACAACAAAAATATTTTTTTATAATCACGATGGGACATATATTTCTAAAATTTTTTTTTTGATTGGTTTGTTACGCTACGTCATCAATATACCCGTTGCATTTTAGAATTTTTCCAACTATAGGCCATTTTGAATTGGCCTACAACTTTATTTTTTTTTTATTATGACCCTTGTTATGTTTTGATATTTCTTTTTTTTTTTTATCTTGATTTTTTGTATGTTACATTGAACATCTTATGTTTTGATCTACCTATCACAGACATATCAGGCTCGCATGTCCATGTCGGACACTCGTGTGTTCGTGTTGGACACATGTCGGTTGCATGTGGGCACTCCTTGGACGCTCGTTTAATGCCGATCCATAGCACAAACAATTGTAAAAAATAAATATATATGTTTTTATTTTACTTTTGTTTTTGTTTTATAAATGTAAAATGATAAATATTTTAACTTTTTGATAAATGCATATAATTTTTTTTTGACAATATAAATATATTTTTTTAAAATATATGAATTATCAATAAAAATTTTACTAATTTTCATTCGTACTAAAAATATAACAATATTTTACCAAAATTAATATTTTATAGATAATAAATATATATTATTATATTAATAATATTATATTTTATTAGCGATGTTCATGCCTTGTTTGTATCCTACTTTTTTGAAAGCTGCTGAGTCGCGTCATATTCCATGTCTGTATCCATGATGCCTAGGTTTTGATATTCTCTCTATTTTTTGGTTAAGGGTGCTATTGGTTGTCTATAAAAAAAACTTTGAAATTCTTTTTTTGCTTGAAAAGTAGTTTTCCTTTGTTTGATTGCTTGTAAAAAAAAATTTCCAAAAAAAATTTTTACTGATTCTTGGAAAAAAAAAACCAAGTTTCTTTACCCTACGCCGGTGGAAACGTGTCCAACGCTAAAAAGATAAAAATGCGTCTACGAGAAGTTATGCTGTTCGCGGACCGTCGTGAGTGTTTGTCCAACTATGGGACACTCACCCTCTTTAATATTATATATATATATATATATATATTATATTATATAGATTGGATGGAATATATTGAATAGTTAATGCTTCTTTTTAGGCTATCAATTTTGAACCTTGATCGAAATGTGAGGGTTATGGATGATATTGATCGGTTATGAGATTGGAGTGGTCCTCTGGGGTTGAGTAGTACTGGATTGTAGTATTTAATCAAATAGTTAGATAATAAAATAGTTTGTATTCTAATGGATCAATAAGCTTGGATAGAACAATGGAATTTTTGTGCGTAATATGTAGCCTGTCCAACTCTCTCTTCTTTCTCTTCTTCTCTCTCTTCTATTTATATAATTATATATATTATATAATTATATTTTTATATTTGTTTTTTATAATATAATCCCCTATTAGATGGTAAAAAAAATTATTATCCTATTTCTAAATATTATTATTTATATATATATAATTCTTTATTTATAAATTTGTAATTATTATTATTATCTCAATATTATATTATATGATGTGAATGTTTTATATTTTAATATATTTATGTTATATATATATATATAATATATTAATTATTATATATTAATAATATATATAATAAAAAAATTAAATAGTTTTCATCTATCAACTGTCCTGAAAAATTAATTTTCTTTTCCTATAAACGAAGTAAAACCGTTTTTCCCTCGAATTTTTTTTTTTTCCCACAGTTTTGTGTGGAACCAAACAAAACCTAACGGATTCTAAAAAATTCTAACCCATCCAATCCTTTTAATCCTTCAACCCTTCCCATGAGAGCAAAGAAAGCCCTACTCCGGGTGTCTAAGTATCCTCTGTACACTCTGTTCACGACACACAATATTTAATAATTTGTATATTAAAGTTACAATTTAATTTAATAAATCAAATATATTTTTTTAGAGATAATTATTGTTGGCCTAAATGGGTCAGTATCCTGCCCTATGGCGAGAGTTCAGATTGGGCCGAATCATATTCGAAGTGGCGTGAAGCTGATTGGGCCGAGTAACAATCGAAACTCGTGGGTGCTATTTATATATGTACTTTAAGTGAATTAGTTGTATATTTCTAATAACTCAAGCTTTTGAGATTAATGATTAGTACAAACGATCCGACAAGTAGTATTAAAGATAACTATTATTTTTTAGAGATAACTATTACTAAGGTAACAAATTAATAGTTCCAAAAATTAACTCAGAAAAGGACAATCATCTTATTTAAGTAAGATCAGTGTTTAAAAAAGATAAAGCTTTTCTTATACTAAATAAGCCAAAAAATGAGAGGGCCGCAGGCCCGAAGTGCCTGCAGCAGGACAGGCCGGGCCCGCCAGCCCGCAACGAACCCCTGCTGCCAGGCAGACCAGACTTGCTGGCGCCTCAGCGCTGCCGGGCCAGGCCCGCGCGCTCGCCCATGGCAGCGATAGGCGGCACCCCCTATTTTTATTTTTTATTTTTTTTTAATCTCACAAAGCAGAAAACAAAAGTATATATATAATTTTTTTAAAATCCATGAAGCAGGGAAAAAAAAAACAACTAATGTGAAAAAAAAGCTTTTTTTTGCATGTCTCGTGATCGAAAAGAAAACTAAAACTAATTTAGTTTTTCTTTTTTTCTTTTTTTTTAATCGATTGCACATAGAAAGACGAATAAAAAATTGTAAAACTAATCTACATTAAAAAAAAAAAAAAACAAACGAAGCATGCAAATAAAAAATAGGCATCATAGGGCTAATTATAAGGCGAAAACAAGCAAAACGGCTCTGATACCAATTGTTGGAATTAGAGGGCAGCAGAAACTTACAAACTGGATAACCAACATATTCAGAAACCAAAATCGGATCGGGTTGGTTATTTTACTTACCTTCTTGTATCATACTTGTCTCGATGCTTCTGGATTTTCAGATAATTGCGGATCGTCGAATGCGAAGAGGGCTACTAGAGTTCTCTTCTATATTCACACTGAAAAACTCTAGAAACATAGGTGGATATCCTAGAGAGAGAGAAGAGAGAGAAAAGGAAGGAATCTATTATTTTGTACGTTCTCATAGATACTCGTGGATTCTTTTAGATACAGAATCGGAGAGAAAGGAATTTTTATAGATTATCAGAACCCCTTAGAATATCCTGAATCTCATATAAATTTTAGGATTAGGATATCTAGATATCTATTAGGAGATATGTTTGTTAGCTAATAAGAAACGTATAACCCATTTTTATTTTTAATGTATTAGAATAAGTTTCAATCCACATCTTATGTGGATGGGGTTAAATTTGAATAGGCCAATACGAACACACCACAAGGGGACGAAAAGTTTATGTAATTAGAGTAAAATTTATAATTATCTAAAGTAAAAGTTGGATTTGTCATATGTTATTATTTCATAGCTATATATAAATATAGATAGGTGTGGGTTAATTAGATGAATCAACCTCAGTAGACATGGTTGCATAAGGGTCGAGGGTGTCATCGAGTCAAGGATGTAATTAGATACTTTTTATTAATAAATTATTAGTTTTCTTATCTTCCTCCTCCAATAACCTTTTCTCTTATTATTTTATATTAAAATTTTGAATTCTAGATTACATAATCTGGTACGGTGAATCACGCGTCCAACAAACCACAATCCCACATAATCATGACATGCATATCCTCAATCAGCATCCTTTATTGTTTTAGTTATACAACTAATGCAATGGATAGTGGAACTTATCATGGACCATTTTTGCTTGTCCTCTACGTGTCCTTTACTCGAAAGCCCAGCAATTAAAAGGTCAAAAGAGGAGGGTTTTTTTTTTTTTTTTTTTTCCTTTTAATTGAAAAGATGGTGTTGACGATTTCTACCATACGGATTTTGATCTTAGGCAAATTAGGCATTTCCAAGTTGTTTAGGCTTCCGAAATTGCGGTCAACAATTAACATTTTATTTACAAAAATTTTGATCATGAATTTTTTCATTTTGTTAAAAAATTATAGTTTTTTTGGTCTTTTCTGCAGCAGTTATGACGCAATCTCATAAAATTAAATATAGTAGCCGGACTCGAAAAAAAAAATCGATCTAAAGGGCATTTTTTTTAAGATTAATTACTTATGTATCACTGCAAAGCAATAAAATTGCATATTTATCTGAAGAAGTTTTAATTAGTTATCGTACAAATCCTTCAAATTAAGTAACATAATTTATAAATATATCCTGCATTGTCAGTTGATTGGTTAAAGTTGATATTTTTTTCCCTACAAAATAATCATTCTATCTTGCAATAAATTTCTTTCTAATTAAATTTAAAATTATTTATTAATTATGATAATTTTATTCTAATTTTATGTCATTCTACGTAAACTATAAATTGTAAATTCAAGAAAAATGGAAAACTATTTTTTTAAGAAGGCATAATGGTTTAGATGGTAAAAATTTAACTATCAACTAACGAAAGCCAAATATAGCAATAAATTTGCATACTTAATTTGATGCTTTTAGAGGGTATATTCGATATTTAAAATTTTACAGAAACATCAATCCGCAATTTTATAATTAACTTCACATAAGTACATTTCAAATTATCTCTTTCTTTTTTTAAATTGAAGTTGCTTGCATGTCCTCCCCACTTTAACTACCTATAGTGCAAAATATTTTTGATAGATTATCCAATAATAATGAGTTCTCTATGAGGATTTTCGTTAATTATTGAAACTTAAGAGTTTGATATGTATTAGTTTCTTAAACAAATTTGACAATTATATATGATTTATTAGAATAACATATTCACCTAAGGTGATCAATATTTTTTGTTTGGAAAAACAACTTGAACACTGAATATTACATACTTTTCAAGACATGATCTGATCCGAATCTTTTTGTACCAAATTCTAAAAAATATTTTTAAACAAATAAAAAATAAACATATAGAATAAGAAATTCAAATATTTAAACGTGGTGAGTCTTTGCCAAATGTACGATAGTTATCTAAATATGAAAATAATAAGAGTGTCATACTAAGCAAGATTTTAAGTATCATCCTGTGCCATACGTGTACTGTGCCCCCAAGATTTTAAGCTTGTAGCTCAAGGAGGAAAGCTCTATTTGCAAGTGATCGACTACAAGCAAATAGAGTACATTGTCGAGCTTGAGGTGGGTTGTGTTGCACCGAAGTGACTTGGTCACCTCTCATGTCCAATGTGTAGTAATTAGACTAATGAGTGTTAGTAGATATTAATGATAAGATGCATGATAGAATATGTGAACATGTGGCATTATTTGGAAACCTATACTCATGTGGAAGCAAATATAATTGTACCTAATATATGATAAATAGAGTACCAACTTCATATGATGAATGTATCCATGTAATGTTGATTAAACCTATGTTGTGGACTAGATGGAAAATGGACATTCTCTAGGGACATAGAGAACTTGACACATGACATAGAAAACCTAGTGCCATCGGAACATAGGTGTGACAAATGTAGTGGACATGAACTTAGAATGATGACATTGTAGGGTTAAGAAACGAACCCTAGTGACTTAGCATGAAGGAAATTCCGGAATTCCTAACAACCAATGGCCGTGGGTGCGCATAATTACCACCCAATGCCAAGGGGATAGTTTGATGCCTACAAAGCCTATGGTCGGGGGTGTGCAAAAAACACCTAATACCAAGGTGAGGGATGAAGATGGATGAACTCGCTACCAATAACTCCAACGGTCGGGGGTGCTCGGAATGACACCTAATACCAAAGAATGGAGCGACTTCATGAATTGTGTATTGGTGGTCGGGAGTGGACGATAAAGTCGCCACCCAATGCCCGTGAGAGGATGGCGGTGTTCCGCTACTAATTGTCTCATAAATGAGACGGGTAATGTGATTAGCAAGTGGAACGTAGAAAACATAGCGCATGTTTATAATTGAGGCATAAGTTAAATGTGCTTATATGATCATATTGGACTAACTCGTGTTAGCTTTGCCTCCTTTGGACCTGGTGGGTCGAGTTTTTTTCTTGGATGGCTGTACCTACTGGAAACTATGTATATAGTTCTTACACCCTCGTTTTTCAGGTCCTTCAGAGCCGTACGGATGCGGCGGAGAGAGGAAACGGCGTGGAGCAGTAGATAGCGACCATCCCCTTTTGGTTTTATTTGCATAGATGTATCCCTTTTTGGAACAATGTAGTAATCAAAGCAAAAAAATATAAATTGTATTTTGGGATGGTCACATGTATGTGAATGAATAGAATGTTGTAATAGCATAGTATTACTTGTGTTGTATGATATTTACCTTACACCATCCATATATTGCATTCCTGTTTGGAATATCTCGTGTATGCATGTTGGGACGTCTTGGACGGGTAGGGAAAGACCCTGTGTCACGCCCCGGATTACACTTTCCCCGGGCGCGCCGACAAATCCGCTGTATACAAAGGAATTTCCCCTGTATACGAAGCGATAGCTGTACCTGTAAATCAAACACTACTACGAACAGTAGTAGAGAGCTGCTAGAGAAAACAGAAGATAAACAAACTGAGTTTCATATACATAGTCCAAATCCAAAATACAAAGCTACTCGCACTAGCGAGTTAAGTCCACTATGTACATAAACTCGAAATAAAACATCTACCTGCAGTAGGGGCACCTCTAGCTCAGCACGTCGGGTAGGGCTCTAACTCGCGACGCCCTTGCCTCGATCCTGATCTGCGGAAGGCGCAGCAACCGAAACCTGTGGCTCTGCAAAACAGGGGTAACAACTGGGCGTGAGAACTACTGTAAAAATAAGTAGTCCTCAGTGGGTACCGCCCAAAACAATATCGGTCCACCCACTAAGTCTACAGAAGGGAGCAAGAATAGCCAAAAAGCAGGAAATAAACTCAACCGCTACAAATCACTATACTATCATGCTCTACACTAACCAACTGTAGGAAATNGTTCAAAATCAACAATTTTTAATGATTGATGTGTGTTATTTGCAAGTTTAATGGTACTTATATAAGTATTCAAATTTGATGAAGTTCTAATAAAAAAAATTTTATACTATATACACCAAGATTAATATCAGCAATCGAAAAATTTAATGCTGTATCACCACTTTTTGTGAAATTTTTATTTTCAATCATTAATTTTGAATTCTTTCGATCACTAGATAAGTGATATCGAAAAATCATAAAATTTATTTTTTAGAAACTTCAAATACACTAGACCAAATTTAATGGAGCCAATCGTCGATTCGAAAATTTTATCATCAAAAACAGCTAAGGAGTACAAAAACCTCCGTGCCCTTTTCCAATGCCATTTTTTAACTAAACTTTTTAGAGGGTTACTACTTATATGAAGTTTTTTCTAAAATTTTTATGTTTCCTTTTTGCAGTTTTTCCGAAGATCGGATCTCACCAACTTGGTTCGTTGCCGGGTAGTATGCTACCCGTTTCGTTTATTTCATTTAGAAATAAACTTAGCTGAAAATGTGAATCAACTAGAATTCGAACTTGGGTCTCGGATACCAACTAGGTTTGTTGCCGAGCATTAAAAACGGAGAATGGGGATTGGGGACTGTCCATACCAGATATATGGTAGTACATTCTGATTCTGATTAGGATCAATCCATGCCACCTCTGAAGATACATCCCACCTATCCCTTTCCTAATGACTATTTGTTGATGTGCCCGTATCCGTATTTATGGCGCCGAAAATTTTAAGTTTCTGTTTGGATGAATAAATATTTTCGTTCGGTATAATTTTTTAATTCGATTAAGAAATTTGAATGTTTAGACTATAAGAAGTGTGGTCAAATATTTAGAATAATATATCATACTCGATCTTCAAATTATTTTATCAGAATAAGATAAATCACAAGTACAGTTACTATACTTTTATTAGTATGATCGCCCACATATTTATAAGTCGTTTTCGATGATAGAGTTTCTGAATCGACGGTCCATACAGTTAAACATTATTTAGAGCATTTAAAACTTCTAGAAATTAAATTTTATAATTTTTCGACAACATTTACCTTACGATCAAAAGCTCACAAAATTGATAATTTTTAACGGCCAATATGAGATACTTGCTAGTTTAACGGTGTAAAAAAATTGGAATATGTTGAATTTTTGATAAAAAATTCTATTCACTATCTAGATAAAGGTCAATAACTCCGATCTTAAATAGAAGGATCCAATCATCCATTTTTAAGACGTCGTTTGATTTTGACCGTTCATTTTATGCCTGCTTGATTGATAGATTTTATTATGATTTCGAAAAATTACGAAATTTATGTTTTAAAAGTTTCAAATACTCTATATCATATTTAGCATAGTGGATTGTTGATTCGAAAACTTCATCATCGAAAATAATTTATGACTATAAAAGGCTTTATATATATATATATAGTAGGGCTACTGTGCTATTAGAAGTACAACAGCCCTTGTGTTTCTAAGTTCCTAACCATTCATCAATTTTGATGGGTGGTTAGGATAAGAGAGAAAAGAGAAATTGGGAAGAAATTTAAAGAGAAGATAAATTGAGACACCGAATTTCTCCTCAATTTCACTTCTCTCTCTCACCCTGTATGGTTAGAAAGTTAGAAGCATAAAGGTTGTTGTGCTCCTAATAGCACAGTAGCCCTCTCTCTCTTTCTCTCTCTCTCTCTCTCTCTCTTGTAAGAAAATTATGTGTATGCAGCGGAACAAAATAACACAATTAAAATTTTCTTAAAACCAAAGATCACCTCGTGTTTCGGTTTAGATCATTAATAATAGATCTAATTGATCTAATCAAATAGGATCTATTTTATTTTGTTTTATCTCGCGCGGGTCGAGATCACCGTGAAATCGACAATCGTTTTTAAAATTGTTCGTCCTCGGTTAGCCGTGCACGCGCCCGGCCTTTACTCGCGTCCACACGAAATCACGCCCTTGATCGAATTAGACGATTGCTTCGATCCGTGATCCGATCACGAATTAACTCTTGCGTCGATTTGAGCAAGATGAATCAATCTTCTAGATGTGCTAGCAACATTTTGAAGATCGAAATCGATGGATTAATTGTGGAGAACTTGAGGAGAGAAAGATGATTGACGGCTAGGGTTTTCTATTTCTCTTGTATTAATTTTCCATTTATTTTAATATGTCGTATGACATATATTTATAATGAGAAAACCCTAAGACTAATTCTAATCCTAATCGAAATCCCAGTCCGATTGGATTATCCATTAACCCACAAATTAGTTATAATATTAACCGAATTCTGAATCCTAATTCTAATTCGATTCGTGTGTAACATTTACGCATAAGTCTTCATATTATTTACTAACGATTAGTAAATACATCATGCAATTTTTACACATAAATACCTCTAATTTACAACAATTGCAAATTAGTTCTTTTACTAATAAATTAGTAAACTTTAGTATTTAACTATATTATAATTGCAATTAATCCATCCGATAAACTTCTTTTATCGTCTCCTTAACATCGATCATACGTGATTTCTTATGTGTTTGACCTAATAGGTTCAATTCTGTCTGATAGTGAGATATGATGCGATCCCTATCTACATTATCATCGAAACTCCTTTCGATGGCTTAAACTCTTTTGATTCCATCATAATAGAATAATTAATTATTAATAATTATTTCTATTGGTTTCCACAATCCACCAGTGACGCCTAGCATCATGTAGTGGCAATCCAGTCAGAAGTGAATATCGGACTGAACTAGGTGCAGTTACCGTACAATACAATCCTCCTATCGCATAGTTCCAACTGAGTGGAGGTCATGGAATATTCGTCAAATCTCATCACCCGTCATATGACTTATGGTTACTCTTGGAAACTTCTTTCCATACACCATATTACCCCGGCCGAGGATTTCTAAGCTGTGCCTTACAAATAGTATAGAACTAATCATCTCTCTACCAAGAGCGATAGATGCCTTTCAAAGTTTGTTGCATAGTCAAACTACAATAGCCTCACATTGAATATCCGTGGTGTCGCAGGTCTAAGGATCAGTTGTACCACTGCAACATCGAACCAGTTACTGACGAATAAGTAGACATCTATGTAACTGTTCGTAGTTGGTCACGCTCAGTACCTTTGTTCTCCAACAACCACCTGCATGTTCGCTCCAATGTCCCCACACTGATGACTCGAGATTCGTCATTCCAAAAGAAAAGCTGCACACACATCAATCTTACTGGATCAATCATCGTCCCCATGATGATCCTCCGATTGAGAGCATTTATGAATTAATCACCAATAATATGTATCTCAAATTCTCAACTCTTGCGAATACATATTATCATCTTATTAATTCAAAGAACGATTCACAGACGCATTAAACATGAATGGAATAAAAGGCTCAATTATATAAATAATAAAGATTAAGTACAAATATATGTCCCATAGAAAATAAAATGCGTCAGCCTGATAGGCTTCTAGGGCATACAACTAACAATCTCCCACTTGCACTAAAGCCAATCAGCCATGTATCTAATGCCCATCTTCTCAAGATGAGTCTCAAGTTTCTGCTGAGTCAATGCTTTAGTTAGTGGGTCCGCCACATTATCTGTGGAGGCAACCTTCTATACTTCAATATGTTTATTCTTGATGTACTCTCTGATCTTGTGATATCGCCGCTCAATGTGCTTGGATTTCTGATGAGACCTTGGCTCCTTAGCTAATGCTACGACGCCATTATTATCACAGTATAGTGGCGTAGGATCCTTACTGGAAGGAACTACGCCAAGCTCAGTGACAAATTTCTTGATCCAAACAGCTTCCTTGGCAGCTTCAGATGCAGCGATGTACTCCGCTTCCATAGTAGAATATGCAATTGTCCTTTGCTTTGAACTTTTCCAAACAATTGACCCACCGTTGCAAATAAACAGATACCCAGACGTAGACTTTCTATCGTCGATATCAGACATAAAGTCCGAATCTGTATAGCCATTAATTCTGAGTTCTCCTCCTCCAAAATGCAAGAACATATCCTTCGTTCTTCTCAAGTACTTAAGGATATTCTTTGCTGCTATCCAGTGTTCCTCTCCTGGGTTCGACTGATATCGGCTCGTGACACTCACAGCCTGTGCTATATCAGGTCGAGTACATAGCATCGCATACATTAAGCTCCCTATCGCCGAAGCATAAGGGATCCTGCTCATGCGACTTCTCTCTTCAGATGTCTTAGGAGACATAGTCTTAGAGAGGTGAATTCCATGTCTTAGAGGTACCATACCCCTTTTGGAATTCTCCATACTGAACCTTTTCAACACTTCATCTATGTACATAGCTTGCGATAAACCAAGCAACTTCTTAGATCTATCCCTATAGACCTTTATCCTTAGGATATAAGATACTTCTTCAAGGTCTTTCATAGAAAACTCTTTAGATAACCATAACTTGACTGATTTTAGCATAGGAATGTCATTTATAATCAGGAGTATGTCATCCACGTACAGTAAGAGAAAAGTAACAGCACTCCCACTAATCTTTTTATATACACACGGCTCTTCCTCATTTCTGATGAAATCGAATGATTCGATTGTATCGTTGAAACGAGTGTTCCAACTCCGAAGAGTTTGCTTCAATTCATAAATGGATCGTTAAAGCTTGCACACCTTATGACTCTCATCTTTGGAAGTGAAATCCAAAGACTGCTCCATATAGATATCTTATTCAAGATATCCATTTAGGAAAGCAGTTTTCACATCCATTTACCAAATCTCATAGTCATAGTGTGTAGCAATAGCAAGCAGAGTTCTGATAGATTTAAGCATGGCTACGGGTGAAAAGGTATCCTGATAGTCAATGCCTTCGTGTTGACTATAATATTTTGCTACTAGCCTAGCTTTGTAGGTCTCTACCTTTCCATCAAAACTAATCTTTTTCTTGAAGATCCATTTACATCCAATGGGTACAATACCCTCCGGTGGATCAACCAAAGTACGTCCATACTTGATTGGAGTACATTAAGTCCATTTCGGACTTCATAGCTTCCAACCATTTATTGGAGTCGATGTCTGACATCGTCTCGCTATAAGTCTTAGGATCATCTCTATGGTCCTTGTCTCCCATTAGAAATATTTCTTTCATCTCCTCTATAAATAATCCCACATATCTATCAGGAGGACAGGAGACCCTACTAGACTTGCGAGGTGGCGATGTAACCTCTGGTGTTACAGAGTAATCAGGGAGGGTTCTTGGAATATTCGATCCTAAAGAGACTTTCTCCTCTAGTTCTATTTTTCTCCCACTGCCCCCAGCGAAAATAAATTCACTTTCAAGGAAGAATGCATGACGGCTCACAATCACATTATGGTCTTCTGGGAGATAAAAATAGTATCCAAGTGATTCTTTGGGATACCCAATGAATCTACCCTTGACTGATCTGCTTTCCAACTTGTTCGTCTTTAATTTTTTGATATAAGCTGGACACCCCCAAGTTTTAATATGAGTAAAACTTGGCTTCCTATCATGCCACATCTCATATGGTATGGTCGGAATAGATTTGAAAGGCACTCTGTTCAAAATATAAATAGCTGTAAGAAGTGCGTAACCCCAAAATGACATAGGTAAATCCGTAAAGCTCATCATAGATCGAACCATATCCAATAAAGTTTGATTCTTCCGTTCAGACACCCCATTCAATTTTGGTGTTTCAGGAGGAGTCCATTGAGAGACAATACCATTATTCTTGAGGTAGGTTAGAAAATCCGTACTAAGGTATCCCCCTTCTCGATCTGATCGAAGAGCCTTAATTAGTTTTTCAATTTGCTTTTCTACTTCTTATCTAAACTCTTTAAACTTTTCAAAGACTTCAGACTTATGTTTAATTAAGTATACGTACCCACACCGTGAATAATCATCAGTAAAGGTAATGAAGTAGAGATAGCCACCCCAAGTAGACACATCGAATGGTCCACATACATCAGTATGTATTAGGGTAAGTACTTCAGTAGCTCTTTCTCCTTGTCCAACAAAAAGAGACTTAGTCATTTTTCCTTGAAGACATGATTCACAAGCTGGGTATGGTTCAGAAGGTAAGGACCCTAAGACAGCATTCTTAGCCAACTTGTTAATCCTATCCTCTCCAATGTGACCGAGTCTAAGATGCTACAAGTACGTTTTATTTACCTCATCTCTTTGTCTTTTGAAACCAATAGTGTTTTCATTTAAGCCATTATTAACTGTATTAACACTAACATCCATATATAAGTGATAGAGATTGTCTATTAAAGAACCATAACCGATCAAATTATTTCTCAAATAAATTGAACAAACGTTTGATTCAAAAATAAACTTATAACCATCCAATACCAAACGTGAAATAGAAAGAAGGTTTCTAGTCGCACTAGGAACATAAAGACAATCTTTTAAGTTCTAAGACTACTCCTGTCGGCAGACATAAAGGATAAGCCCCCACAGCAACAGCAGCAACTCTTGCTCCGTTTTCAACGCGTAGGGTAAGCTCTCCATCCCTAAGTCTTCTACTTTGTTTTAGCCCCTGCATTGAAATACATAAATTGGAGGTGCATCCAGAGTCAATGACCCATGTGAAAGTAGAACAAACCGATAAGTTACTAGTTTCAATGACATGAATCTCGGACATCTTAGCCCTGAACAGTCGCTTCGACACCTCGTAGTGAGCTGTTCGACTTTCCTCATCATACAACTCCTTGAGATGAAGTAGAATATCAGCAGTACTCTCCATGTGCTCATGCTGGCGTTGCAACTCATTGCTCATAGACGCAAGCATGTAGCATTTTACTTTCATATCATCATCAGTCCATTTATTTCTTGCAACTCTTTGTTGAGCTGTTGGATTTTCGGGCACCGCTGGAGCCTCTGTGTCCAACACATAGGCTAGTTTCTCAGAATTGAGAACAATTCTCAAATTCCTTAGCCAATCGGTAAAATTCGGTCCAGTTAAGCAATTAATATCAAGTATTTTGGCAAGTGGGTTAGATGCAGCCATTTTCTGTAGAAGGTTAAGATTCTAATTAGTTGTGTACTTAATCATAATCCATTTGATTAGGGTCTTTAAATCTAAATGGTGCCTCCCACTAATTTTGGCGAATCTCCACACTCCCCGAGCGGAGAAAACGGAAACTTTACTTAAAAGTTTCTAGTGGGTATTGCGGTCCCATCTGTTTACACACCACCTCATCCTGACAGATTCTTGGCAATGAGCAAACAAATAAGTGAACAACTCTTGTTCAATGCTTCTCAAGCAAATTGCAATCTAATCCTTGGCCTCCATAAGATATAGGCCTCATCCTGACAGATTCTTGGCTTTATCTCGTGGTTAAGTTAGACCCACCGTTCATCGTGCAAATAAGAATGTCATTGAATCCTCATCCTGACAGATTCTTGGATCCAACCCCTTTCTTACCACACAGCATCTCATACCAATAGAATGGTTGCGGCTCCCTAATGCAACTGACCCCCGTATCCGAGTGCATCAATCAACACTAAAAAGACGCCCACACCCTACAACGGTGGAAGGCCACTAATGGGTTCTTAACACCATTAACTTAATATTTCATTTAGGGAGATTAGTTTGTCTCATCAGTTTTAATTTGTTATTAATTTACATCTCATGCAAACCATCACATCATATGCATACATACATCACATATA
This sequence comes from Ananas comosus, assembly GCF_001540865.1. Taxonomy (NCBI): domain Eukaryota; kingdom Viridiplantae; phylum Streptophyta; class Magnoliopsida; order Poales; family Bromeliaceae; genus Ananas; species Ananas comosus. Next base: position 2,385,015 of record NC_033636.1, read on the forward strand.
AAATTAACTACTGGTGATGATCATGAATTTTATCTTGATTCGGGCCTGAGCCATTAGGCCGGAATCGGGTCATAAGGGTATTATACACAAGAAAACCTTTTCTTATTCTGCGTCTTGATCGGATTGGAGTTGATCAACTCTTGTCTTCTCCCTTGATCAGCATCTGGTCCAAACTTGATCTGCATCGCATTGACTCTTGAATGTAACGAATCCCTCTCAAACCTAAACTATCATTTTCCTTATTAATTTTACAACAATAACCTTACAACTCATAAAATTAATGAGACACACAGGTCTCCAAATTACATGATTTAATTGATACACGCAAGGACCTAAAAAAAATAATCTAATACTGGGTCCTTCTTAAATTACAACAATTCACATCATTACATGATACATGCACATCACAAGGTCGCTATCCATGATCACCATCTCATACACATCACATGCATATAATATTAAATTCTCTAATTCGAATTTAATTAATTGGGTTTCGGATTAATTAAAAAACAAATCTTTATTTGTTTCAAGAATCACAATTTTTCGTAAAATTATTAAAAAGATCTAATACATCTGATGTACTAAATTTTAAAATTTAAAATTAATTTAAATTGCAATTCATGATGCAACCACATGGCATAGTCGCATCCTAGCCGCGCTGCATACAAATTTCACCGCACGCAAGCTGCTTGCCAGCACGACGCACGCACGGACATAGCACCATGTGCATATTGTCCATGCACATCGCCGCGTACCACATGCAATCAAAAGCCCATACCATGATCTAATTAATTAGTGCTACTATGCACATATTTCATGGCCATCGTAATTAAAGAGATCACGTGTAAAGCATTAAAGCTTAATGTGTGCATGTATGTTATCAACATGACGAATTCATGCAAGCGCTAGCTACTTGCTCGATCGGCCGCATGCCAACTGCCGCAGCCTAGCCCAGTTAACATCGCAATGTGCATACAATACAAAATTATATTTTACGTGCGATTTAATTAACATTTCAAAACAATCAAAGTTGTTCGAAAAAACAATCTTCATCATTTTGAATTCGATCAAAGTTGTTCGAAAAAACAATCTTCATCATTTTGAATTCGATCGTTCCGAAAAATTCAATTAACATCGAAAAAGAGATTAGATCTAAAACAAACAACGAGGGTGGCTCTGATACTACTGTAAGAAAATTATGTGTACGTAGCGGAAGAAAATAACACAATTAAAATTTTCTTAAAACCAAAGATCACCTCGTGTTTCGTTTTAGATCATTAATAATAGATCTAATTGATCTAATCAAATAGGATCTATTTTATTTTGTTTTACTTCGTGCGGGTCGAGATCACTGCAAAGTCGACAATCTTGGTTAAAATTGTTTGTCCTCGGTTAGCCGCGCACGCGCCCGACCTCTACTTGCGTCCACACGAATTCACGCCCTTGATCGAATTAGATGACCATTTCGATCCGTGATCCGATCACGAATTAACTCTTGCGTCGATTTGAGGAAGATGAATCAATCTTCTAGATGTGCTAGCAACTTTTTGAAGATCGAAATCGATGGATTAATTGTGGAGAACTTGAGGAGAGAAAGAGGATTGACGGCTAGGATTTTCTATTTCTCTTGTATTAATTTTTCATTTATTTTAATATGTCATATGACATATATTTATGGGGCAATTTCATGACTACCCTTGTAAAATTTAAAAATATCATAAATACCCTTTAAAATTTTGAAATATCATCAATGCCTTCTCAAACTTCATAAACTATCATGAATGCCCTTCCATCACCCTCTATTTGCTTTTGTAAATTTTTATAAGATAAAATAACTTTTCTGCCCCTAATTGTTGGTGAGTAAAAGTGTATGGAGACCCCTCACCTATAGGTCTATTTTAAAATAGACCCCTTCAACTTTTTTTTTTTTTATTAAGGCCTCTTAAGCTTTTAGTTTTTTTAGTAGGATTTTGCATGTAGTAAACTTTCTTAGCCGAGATATCTCATTCATTAATTTACTAATTTTTTTAAAAAAAAATTAGCTAAGAAAAATCACTCAACTGTAAAAAGAAAATAAAATTGAGAAGGTGTAAATAAAAAAAATTAAAATTAAAGGAATTGTTCAAATGGCCTATAGGTGAAAGAAATTTTACGCACTTTTATTTTATTGTAGGAAATACATTTTCTATGAATGTCAATTGATACTATCAAAAATTTTGGCTATCTAATTTTTTTTTTGTGTAATGAATGTAAATTATTATATTTAAATAGAATTAATAAATAATTAACTCTTGAGGTAACATGAATATTAATATTGACAGTTATATATTATGATAAACTATATAATTTCATAGCGCAAAAATTAAAAAGGAGCATTTTATATTTAGTAAATTATAAATATTTTATTAAAAATTTTAAAAAGTAAAGTTTAATTAATATACAGTTCAAAATTTAGAACCAATCATTTAAATAACTTTAAATTTTTATACTTTGTTAAATTGATATTAGGGGCAAAAATGGCATTTAAAAAATAATGGATGATATTTTTCTTGGATTTTCTACCTAAAGGGCATTCATGAGTATTTTCAATATTTAGAGGGGTATTGATGATATTTTCAATTTTAGAGGGGCATCTATGATATAATGACCTCCAAGAAGGGTACTGGTGAAATTTTTCCTATATTTATAATGAGAAAACCCTAAGCCTAATCCTAATCCTAATCGAAATCCCAGTCTGATTGGATTATCCATTAACCCACAAGTTAGTTATAATATTAACCGAATTTCGAATCCTAATTTTAATTCGATTCATGTGTAACATTTATGCATAAGTCCTCATATTATTTACTAACGATTAGTAAATACACCATGCAACTTTTACACATAAATACCTCTAATTTACAATAATTGCAAATTAGTCCTTTTACTAATAAATTAGTAAACTTTAGTATTTAACTATATTATAATTGCAATTAACCCATCCGATAAACTTTTTTTATCGTCTCCTTAACATCGATCATACGTGATTTCTTATGTGTGTGACCTAATAGGTTCAATTCTATCTAGTAGTGAGATATGATGCGATTCCCATCTACATCATCATCGAAACTTCTTTCGATGGCTCAAACTCTTTTGATTCCACCCTAATAGAATAATTAATTATTAATAATTATTTCTATTGGTTCCCACAATTCACTAGTGACGCCTAGCAGCATGTAGTGGCAATCCAGTTAGAAATGAATATCGGATTGAACCTCTAGGTGCAATTACCGTACAATACAATCCTTTTATCGCATAGTTCCAACTGAGTGGAGGTCATGGAATATTCGTCAGTCACCCATCATATGACAAATTTGATAGGACAGAAACTCTTCTTGTTACTCTTGGAAACTTCTTTCCATACACCATATTACCCCGGCCGAGGATTTCTAAGCTTTGCCTTACAAATAGTATAGAACTAATCATCTCTCTACCGAGAGCGACATATCCCCTATAAACACACACCCATTCCTGATATGAACCGACTGCAGCCAACATATACTACTAAGATCCATGGCTAGGATCAGAATTTGTTGCATAGTCAAACTACAGTAGCCTCACATTGAATGGTCGTGGTGTCGCAGGTCTAAGGATCAGTTGTACCACTGCAATATAGAACCAATTGCTGATGAATGAGTAGACATCCATGTAACTGTTCGTAGTTGGTCACGCTCAGTATCCTTGTTCTCCAACAACCACCTGCATGTTCGCTCCAGTGTCTCCATACTGATGACTCGAGATTCGTCATCCCAAAAGAGAAGCGGCACACATATCAATCTTACCGGATCAATCATTGTCCCCACGATGATCCTCCAATTGAGAGCATGTATGAATTAATCACCAATAATATATATCTCAAATTCTCAACTCTTGAGAATACATATTATCATCTTACTAATTCAAATGACGATTCATGGACACATTAAACATGAATGGAATAAAAAGCCCAATTATATAAATAATAAAGATTAAGTACAAATATATATCCCATAGAAAATAAAATGCGTCAACCTGATAGGCTTCTAAGGCATACAACTAACATCTCTCTCTCTCTCTCTCTCTCTCTCTTTATATATATATATATATATAATTGAGCTCCTATACTTTTAAAAGCACCAAGTTACAGGTGTTTGTAGGTTTTTGACATTTGGTTGTGTGGTTATGATGATAGTGGTCCCCTAAGGTTGAGTGGGTGGTACGTTGAATAGTATGATCTAACACGTGAAAATGGGCAAAGAGATTGAGCTAACGCAAAAAACTTACAATCACTAAGTGTTTAGTGCTTTTACAAGCACCATAGCCGGACTCTTTCTCTCTTTCTTTACATAGAATTGAGCTTCTATACTTTTAAAAATACAAGTTATTGATGCTTGTAGGTTTTCAGTCCTTTTATTAAGCAATGTGGTTAGAATAATAGTTGTCCCTTAGGATTAAGTGGATAGTTGGTTGAATAGTATGATCTAACATGTGAAAATGGTCAAAAAATAGATCTAATGGTGGAAAACTTAGTAGCGCCAAGCGCTTGATACTATTGATAGCATAGTTGTGGAACTCTCTCTCTCTCTCTCTCTCTCTATATATATATATAGAGAGAGAGAGAGAGAGAGAGTTTGGCTATGGTGCTTGTAAAAGCACCAAGCACTAGATGCTTGTAAGTTTCCTGCCCTTAGATTTACCCCTTTGACCATTTCTGCCCATTAGATCATACTATTCCACCACTATCCACTCAATCCTACGGGATCTGTCACGCCTCGGGGTTCCTTTTTGATATAAACTCAATCCGGAAGTGCCCAAAACTTTTTTTTTATTTGAAAATCCTGACCCCAAGAGTATGCCAGATCCGCCACAAATATAGAGAGTCCACTATTCACACGGAAAGAGTCTTCCCTATATTTGCACGGCGTTGCACAAGTACAAGATATAACCACCAAATATGAACATCCAAATATTCATACACCATTCACATCTACAGTTATTTCATCATAAATTTTCATAAATCCACATCTATCAGTTTAAAATGTTTCTTACCGAGAAACTCGTTTTGAAATACTAATATTCAGGAAAAACCAGAAAATTTTTTTAAAAACCGTTTTCCACACGGAAACCTTTTCCTTTTAAAACTCGTTACCATAAGGGGTAGAAAATTATTTTCATTTTTGCAAGAATCATAAATCTTTTATTATATTCATAAAGCCAAATGAATCCAAATGTAATGAATCACTGAACCATAATTACTGTTTAAGTTGTTTATTTAAAAGAAACTGAGTTTAAGAGTTTAACCAATAACGGGACGGTAGCTCTATCGATCGCTAAGTACGCTCCTCACGAACCGTCCCACTAGGACCCGCGACGTCACCTGTAATGGGGGTAGGGGGTGAGAATATGTACATATGTCTCTCCTCCCAGTGGGTACCGCAAGCCAACGAGGGCGAGGGGTACTCACCAGTCAAGGAGAATAAACAAAGATATGTGTAAGTGTAATACAGTAGCAATAATAAATACATGAATGAGATGTATAAATGAATAATTACCGCTACTGTATGAATGCATCAACCGGACGACAAGTCCAAAATACCCAATCTAAAATTGCTATATTGGTCTGCACATCTCAGGCTTATGCCACAACTGCTCTAATCTGTAAATGACCCCAGCATAAGCTCTTGGGTCTGAAAGCATATAACCCCAGTATAAACTCTTGGGCTCACAGGCTGGCACTTCCAACCACTTTTTTCGGAAAAGAACACTCTCTTGCGGTGGATCAGACCGCTGGTGTTCGTGAAATGCGTACGAGCAGTGGCGATCGATGCTAATATGCTCAATAGCCAACCATCAACAACTAGCCGACAATCCTACCCCTCAGGGTATACCGACTGTATAGGTCATCAAATAGTCCAACTGACCAAGTAGGTCACGATAACAATGTAGTAAGCCAACCGAATAGGTCACAGATACGAGATACAAGAACCGACCAACTAGGTCACAATACCAGATGCAACGCATTGATCGACTAGGTCACAATACCAGATGCAATGCACTGACCGATTAGGTCATAAATCTCACAAATAATCATGAAACCGCTCTACTTCTAAAACATGATACTGAGTATACAATCAACTAAGTAGAGCAATAAAGAGATATGGTATAGGTGCTAGGCTCAATATATAACATGCAAAATAAACAATAAAGAAAGAGTGAAGGGAATGTCACCAAGCGTGCACAACTGTACCGACTTTGGGTTGAAGTACCCACCTATACGTATACGGTACTGGCCTTCCGACTGCGGAGCAAGTATCAACCGGACCTACGAAGGATCCACCGGGTTAGCAGCCAACCCAAAAACACGAACCACTAACTCCCAATCCCCACTAATATACCTACGGGAATCAGTTTCCCAAAACCGATTGCCGTCACTCACCGGAAGCCCCGAAAATCACACCGGGACTCCGCCGGGACCCACAAACTGTCTTGGAACTCTCTGACTCGTGCTACGAGTTACTCGCTGCCACCAACTCAACTATTCGTGTTACTTGGCAGCGAACACACCTCCTCACATCGAAACGATTATCGTCGGATAATCGTTCGAATCCAGATTTTCGAAAGTGTCAAATTCGACACTGGAACCCAATGTCGCTCACCCGTCGTTTCTGAACCCTCGAAACGACATGAGTGACCAGCCAACAAGGCTCAGCGACAACACAAATTAACCGTGAGGCACTGTCGGAAGAATTCCGAACTGAAAATCGACCTCCGATTTTCGAACAGGCCTTAGGCCTTGGACAACCAGTCCAGAGGTCACCTGCTGCCCGCACACGCTGCCAACAGCAACCACAAAATATACAATTGCATAAAAACCCCTGCAACTACATAAAATCACATTATTTTATGTGATTTTCAAGGTTTTACAGCCCGTCAGCACAAACCGAGAATTTTCTGACCGGGCTGAGACACCCGCTGTTAGGTCTCGACGTGCCAGAGGCTGTGCTCACACTTCGGAGCATGGCCGGCCACTGTGGCAAGCGCGCATGCGACGCGAAGTTCAGCGAAACAGCGCGCACAGCGCCTACGTCACGTTTAACACGCAAACTGGGGCATCGCTGACCCCAACGGAGGTGAGCACGATGTTCAGCATGGATTAAGGATCATCGTGCTCATTTCCGGGAGTGTCGGGGTGTCCTCGAATCGCCGGAAAGGCGACCGAAACCCGAAATAGTGCACAGAATGCTACCTAAAGCTTACCGGAGCTAGTTGGAGCCCGGGGGTGGCCGGCAGCAGCCCGACGGCGGGCTGGCCAGCCAGAGGCAACTGCGGCCGGTCAGTGGGGGCCGGGGCTCGCACTAGCCGGCGGCAGGAAGCTGCCGGTGGCGCGGCGGAGGAGATCGAGCCCGAGCGACCACTTAACAAGGTTTTTATTTCATTCATATTATAGCTTCGAAAATTGAATAAAGGTATTTGTGGTTTTCATGTGGATTTATGGAAATAGTTTTCTACCCCTCGTGATAGCCTGTTTTTAAAAGAAAAGATTTTCGTGTAGAAAACGATTTTAAAAAGGATTTTTCGCTTTTTGTGATTCTAGT
>NC_033636.1:2395127-2402058 GCF_001540865.1 Ananas comosus
TATTAATATATAAATTAAAAATAATCTGAAAAAAAATAATGTAAATTGGTTTATGTGCTACAAATTTTTTATAAGAATTTGTAAGTAACTAAATAATTTTATAAAGGAATATATATGCAAAAAAATATTAAAAAATTTATAGAAAAAAGATTGTTGGGCAGGATCTTTTAGTCTTCAACTCTTCATAAATAGAGGAAAAAAAAAAAAAAACTTCTATAAGGTTCACCATCAGGTTCTATAAGGTTTCACCATTCAAACAAAAGTATAATTAATAAATATAATCTAATCATGTAAAAATACATATGTAAAAAATATATGATTCAAATTTTGTATAAATTTTAATAAATATTTTTATTTAATTAATCAAATTAATGATAAAAGTGTTAGAAAAAACTATAAAATTCAATTACAAATTATTTTGAGCTGTCTATTGCAAGAGTCTTAATAGTTGAGAGGGTCCTCACATTTTTTTTTGCCAAAATATCTTTTGCTGAAAATGATATAGAAACTTCCTAAACTTTTAATTTTTAAGTAAGATAATTTTATCAAAAAATTTATAAATTTTGTTAAGTTCATTAGTAATTTTAGTTAGATTTAAAATTTTTAATTATTCTTTGGTCATTCTAATGTAACTAAGCATAAAAATTACAACACTAAATAAAACTTGATTGGGCCTTAATTCAAAAAAATTATAGTTGAGGGTTATCTATATATGTTTATTTATATTAAAGCAAATGATACTATTTGATGCACCAAGTGTATAAGTAAATTTTGTGCACTTTATTTTTGAAAATCTGATATAAAAATTTAAACTCTAGTAATTTTTGATATAGAGACATTTTATATAGATAGATCGCATTTATAAAATTATATTTTAATTTAATAATACTAATTATAAAAAGTTAGGATTAATATATGTAATATTTATAGATCTAATTATAAAAAGTTTGAATTAATATATATGATATTTATAGACCGAATTATAAAAAGTTATGATTAATATATGTAATATTTATAGACTGGGCAAAGTTTTTATATAAATGAGGAGTGTGTAGGGAAGAAATCATTCGATACGTCGGGTCTATATTTGTATTTAATATCATACTGATAAATCCACATTGCTGGAACCTAAGGGCTATAATATTTAATACATAAATTTATTATAAAATATAAAATATATTTATTAATTATATTTAATTTTAAATTGAAAAAATAGATTTGATGTATATTATATTTGTGTAGACCGGGTGCATTCAAATTTTTTAAAAAGAAAGAAAAATGCTTGTGTAGACCGGGTGCATGCAATGTTTTCAAAAAAAGAGAGATGAGCCTTAGGAGGACACTTGTCACCTCTAGGGGCCTTGAGGTGACAGAACTCTCCTTTAATCGAATAGTATAGATGCGATCACACGAAATCCAATACATAATAATATTACTATTGCGTAGCTAATACGTAACAACATCACGTACTAAGATGTATTTAATTAGCATGCGCTCACAAGCCAGCTACAAATTGGGTATGTTAAAGGGCTCTAGCCCCACCTAAAATCTTAAGTTATTATGTGTAGATACTTTTAACATTTATATGTACAGAAAAACTTCAAATAGCATTTCTATGCTTTCGTGCTTACTTATTTTAATATGTTGTGGTTTAAAATGTACCACTTCACTAATTTGTGGTTTTATTTTTCTCTTTTCGTTACCTTCTTTGTTAATTTTTTTGTTAAATCAGCGATAAAGTTAAAACCCATAGGTTACTAAAGTAAAAATTCAGAAAACTATAGAGTACCAACGTGAATATTCGATAAATCATAGGTGGGGTATCTGAAGATTTTTGCTGACAGAAAGAGAAAAATAAAACCATAGGATACTAAAGTGATACACTTTGAATAATAGAATACTAAAGTGAAAAAACACGAAACCACAGGGATGGTATTTGAAGTTTACCCTTTATATATATATAATTTAAGATTTCATTTTGTATCCAATATGAGAATATAATTCATGTCATTCAACATTATGGATGTAAGGAGAGGAAATCAAACTAATAAGTTGGTTAAAGATGGGCAATGAATTGAGATTTCAATTTTAAGTTTTCTATCATTATTTTTTTTGAAATTTTTACTATCAATCGTCCATTTTGAAGTTACTCGTTCACCGGAAAAAGAAAGTAAAAAAATTAAAAATTATTTACAATATTGGAACCATATTTCATAAGTTTTGAAAAATGATTTTCTTTGCATGAAATGATGTTAAAAAAAAAAAAAAAAGTATAATACTAAAAACTCAACGTATAGATTTTTCATTCTGAGTTTTTCGCTTTCATGACTCGCTGGACTTTGCTTCAGAGCATTAATTAACTCTAATAATGAATATTGATATGAGGAAGGATTTAACAAAAGTTAATATAATAACTTTATTGAAATAATGTTTAGAAACATAAAAAAGTTGCTTAGGCGTTGTTATTCTCTATATAAAATAATTATTAGGAAAAACTTCAAATACCATCACTGTGATTTTGCGTTTTCTCATTTTAATATCCAGTGGTTTGAAATGTATTACTTTAGTATCATCTGGTTTCGTTTTTCTCTTTCCGTTATTCCCTCCATTTATAATTTTTTTGTTATATCAGTGATAAAGTTAGAACTATTGGATAGCAAAAATAAAATTTCAGTAAATCACAGGATACTAAAGCAAATATTCAATAAATTAAGTATAGGTGCGGTATCTGAAGTTTTCTTTTGTATGATTTAACGGAGAGTTAATGGAGATGCTGACGGAAAGATAAAAATAAAACCATAAGATACTAAACTGATACGCTTTAAACTATAGAGTAATAAAGTGAAAATATTTGAAATTACAGGAGCGGTATTTAAAGTTTATCCTAATTATTATATAGAAAACCTTTTTAATTAAATAATGAGAAGTCTTTCTTTAAGAATTGTGTAGCTCGCTTATTAAAGAGACTGGGGGTACGTTGCTTGGTAGATCTTGAAAGAAAAATTATTATTTGTACATAACAATCTACGCTCGAAATATTTCTCTTCGTTCATTCCATCGCATGTTTCAATCTCGATCGATAGCTTATTAGTTTAGCTTTTCATAATTTCGGCAGTTGCGCAATTGAACGATGATTGAAAATACGAATATGCCATAAATTCTATGAAGGGTACTGTTCACGTGTGCACGGAATGTACAACTGCACATGTAGCCACCTCTTTGGTCACTAGGAAATGTGTGAAAACTTTTTTCAAAAATATCATTTGGTTCACGAATGTGCAAGAATTGCTTGGCTTTCGTCGCAATATGGGTCAAGGTTACGTATTTTGTTGAGTTAGAGTTACAATGCTTTTAGAAGTTCTCGCGCTGTAAGATGCAAACATCATTACAACAGAATTAAATTATAGAGATTTATATTTGGAACACTTTTTTGTAAGTGTCCTATTAATTTATACTAAAATTTTTTAAAAAAATCTACTAAGAACTAAATATAAAATCCAATTCAATCAAAAATAAAAAATTACTCTACTCTGATCAACCCACCCCACCCAGCCGAATATGCATGCATCTGATGAGCAAGGATACCGATGCATGTTATGCTCGAACAATATTTAGACATGATAAACATATAAATCTAATACGATGAGTGAAAAAGTGAAAGCATCAGTCAGAACCGTCGCTATCAGCAATCATTGACTCATTTCATTTTCTTCCAACTGTAATTTCTCTCTCTTCATTACACTTTGCTTGTGTAGGGAACTATATACGGAGGATACAAGAATGGGCTTCTCTTTTGCTTGTGCTCCTCATCTTCTTCTATGGCATTAATTATATGCACTGAAGCATTTCTATTAGGAGAAATCAATCCTCCATAGTGTTGGCTTAGTCAGCATTTTACCTCATAGCGGAAGGTCAGGTTGGATCGAGTGATGTTCGAAACAGCAGGAGGTCGGGTTGGGCCGAATTATGTTTGAAGTGGCGCAAGGTTGATTAGTGCTAAGTCACAATCGAGACCTGTGAGTACTGTATCTTTACGCTTTAAATAAATTAGTTGCATCTTTCTAATCGTTCGAATTTTTGGGATTAATGGTTAGTACCAACGATCCGACGCATAGATACATAGAAACACCGGATTCAATGGCTTCTCCTTCATTGTGAATTACTACATGAAAGGGGATCAACCTAATGAAAGGAAAGGGATCTCATTCCTTCTTTATCACATATATAACACATGTGACAATTATTGGAAGTTTAGTTGTAACATCTTGTTTTGGCCTTTAGCTTTAGCTTTGCCTCTTTTAACCCAATGACTTGTGCAATCATATTCTAAAAAGGGGAAATTTTCAATTGGGTGTTTAGGGTGTGTTTGGTTCTACGCAAAGTTGTAAAAAAAAAATTTCGGTGGAAAAAATTTTCGGAGAAAAATAAATTTTACGCTCTCTAGCGTTTGATTTGTAGGAAAAAGAAATAGTTTTCCGTTATGATTATTTGATTGGTTGTTTTGTTGAAAGGAAAAAAAAAAAATTATAAATAAAAAATTATTATATATATATTTTTTTCTTATTGTACATATTATATATATTATTTATATATAATAATTATTGACATATAACAATTATCATATTACATTTATATTTATAAACAAAATATATTTAAAATATATTTATTATACATTGGCTTATATATAATGGAAAAGGGTGAGACCATGGACTCTCTCTCATGCGGTTCACAAGGCGAGGATGACTTCGTGGACCATGTGCTCAAAAAGGTAGTGAAACGCAATTTCTTTCCATAGGTTTTCGTTTCCGCCGATGACACATGGAAAATGAAAACTCAATTTTTTAAACAAATTTATAAAATAACTTTTCTAAAAAAAATTTACGGACAACCAAACATGAAAAAAAATTTTCAATCGAAATTTTTTTTTTCGGAGGAATTTTATTGGAATCCAAACACACCCTAATGTGCTACAATCACCTTTCACTTATGCTAGTGCCTGTGCTGAACGCTAGCGTTGTGCCTTCTCTGGTCGAGCAGCCTCATACATGAAAAATATGAAAATAATTGTCTACACCTGTGGTACCGGGATGTGGCATGCGCCTCCCTAGTTTATTTTTTTTATCCAATTTAAATGTTTTTCTATTTCTTCCAATCAAAAAAAAAAAATCTTTAGGTATGATATATAAATCTAAAAAAACTAATGGGTAAGAGAGCAAGTTTTAAAAATCTAGTTGGTGCTGATCTAGTAGTGTTTTTTTTTATAAAAAAAATAGATATAATAGATGATATTTGTTGATTCATAAAAAAAAATTGGAGTTTCAAATTAATATGTGGCTTTGCTATATTGAAAATTTAAATGCAGGAAAAATTATATTTGAAATTTGAGAGACCCATGGTAGTGTTTCACCATTGCTGTGTTCAAACACATGCGTGCACCGGGTGCAGGCAATAATTTCTTTCTGCAAATGCATCTTATGATTCGAATCAACGGAGGTAAGCTATGCTTTGTGTGTGGTGTTACCATTTCTCTGTTTTCGGGTTCCACGGCTCCAGAAGGGCACTTCACACTTGCCTGTCCAATTAGGGACAGTTGTAGGGGGCGGTACTCTTACCGATGGGTGATGAATCGGGCCCAAGTTGCCCGGCGCTCGTTGTCTTAGGGTGAGAAAAATGTAAACAAACGCCTGTAAACAAGACTTTTTCTGATTAATGCATCCTGTGAATTTTCTGCTGCAGTTGTTTGCACATATTTCGCTCATACATTAGTAGAGTATGCAAGTTTTTTAGAATGGTTATGCCACGACCCAAACCACAACTTAATTAAATGGGTGGGGAGGATCTAATGTGTAAGTAGCTCATTAATTAGAGGTTGTCTTGAGCTTACGTCCAAATTGTGATAAGAACTTGAGATGATAGGTTTTGTTTCTGTTAACCGGCTTATTATATATGATGCTGTATGTAAAGCCCTAGTTCGATAATATGGTAGTTAGAAGCAGCATTTTCATACAACAAAAAATTCAAAAAATAATGTTACAATATTACAGGATGATGGAATATTATTATTATTATTATTATTATTATTATAATATAAAATAATATTTGTTATCACGACACTACCAAACTAAGCCTGTATCTAATAAAATATATTATTATACTTATGGTTAGACCGTTTGAATATTTTATACTTTTATTCTACTCGTTGAACTTTAATAAAAGTGCTTCCGTTGTACCATGGAAAAACAAGAAAATCTTCAAAGGAGTAGGTGTCAACCGAAAGGCTAATATAAATTCAATTTTTTTAAAATTAAATACTCAAAATAAATGCATAAATTAAAAATTTTATCAAATAAATGGCGGGTGGTGTGCTTACTGATGGGTGACGACGAATCAGTCTCAAGTTGTATATCCCTTTTAGTTCCGGTGATATAACTTACAAGGGTGAAAAATATATGGAGAGTCTTTACGGTCTAAATCAATAATTCAATAACGGCCGTGATATTACCGCGATATGCTTATGTATGGGTGACAAATCGGGAACCTAGTTGCGTAGCCTTCGTAGTGATTACAGGTGAAAAACTAGATTTTCACCCGTGCGATGCACGGCTAATATAATAATATAGAATAATAAAAATTATTATGTGATGATAATAAAAAAAATTTTTTAATTAATTTTATATTTTTTAACAAATAAAAAAATATACTATCAATCTTAATTATAGTACATATTAAAGTACACAAGCTAGAGAAAAAAAAATTTGGACCAAAGTAAATATTCAACTAAAATGCAAAATTCAATCATGCTCTATTATCTATGAATTGGTGTGCAGAATAATTTACATTTACATATTGATGTGCAAAATAAAATGATAACTAAAATTGATATGAAAAATTACAAATGACATTAATATTTAAGTATATAATGAGATCAACT
>NC_033636.1:2403535-2411874 GCF_001540865.1 Ananas comosus
GAAACACCCACGCGATATACAGATATAAATATTTTAATAATATAAAATTAATTTAATATTTTATAATTTTATTTTTTATCTAATTATTAATTAAATTGTTTATAAATTAAAATATTGATAAAATAATTTAAATCAGTTTATGTGCTATTATAATTTTAAGAAGTTAATTATATTACTATATTAAATTATTTTATTAGGCATATGTGAATGAACTTAGGGGAAACTTATTGAAATATTTTTAAAATTTTTATATAAAGTAAAAATATTATGTAATTTAATAGATATATTAATTGTTAGTTATTTGCTATACAAATTTTCTGCGAAAAAATAATTATAGTTATTGATTTGTCAAATTTTGTATATTTGTTTAATTAAATACGATTAATCATAAAAATAGAATGAATATAAAAAATCAGTTAAAAAAATAATTTGAGAGGTCTTATACAAAGCATCCTAATAGTAAAATTTCTCTCAGATTGTAAGATACTTTAAAAACTTTTATCAAATTCATAGTAATTTCACCATATTTAATAAGTTTATTATCTTTGATAATTTTAATTTAACATAGTATAAAAATTAAAAGTTTTAGAAAATATAATTTGAGTGGCTCTAACTCAAAAATTTATAGTTGAGGTATATCTATATATTTTTGTGCACATTAAAGGTGAAGATACTATTTCATGTACCAGATGCAAAAATATTATTTTAAAAATCCACAATATCAATATATATAAACTTGATAATTTTTTGTACAGAGCGTTTCTATATAAAATATAGCTCGCAACTATGAAATTAGAATTTAATTAATTTAAAATATTGTGATTACAAATTGTGATATTGTAGATCGGGTGTAAGCAAATTTTTTATTGTTGAGCAGTGGGTTGGAAACAGAAATCATTCCATGCACTGTAAACTTAAATCTGATACACTCGTAATATTTTGTACATATGTTTTTTTGTATGGTGCAGATTTTATCTATTATTAAATTATATTTTGGTTTGAAAAATTAATAATTAAACAAATATGTTAGAGATATGTGATATTTTTATAGATCTGGTGGGGATACGATATGATTGAAGTTGAGGACACAGAAGTATGGGGATGGTCCTCTGATGTGACTTAACTTTCTTTTAATATAGCAGTAAGTACCGCTAGCGACAAGTTGCAACATGAGGAGACGGGAGTGGAGAAATCATCTATAGAAAAGAAAATCGGTCGGTTATAAGTAAATATTAAAAAAAAGGAAAATATCAGAGAGTTATTGTCATGAGAAAAATTAGTGTTATTGTCGTGACAAAAATTAGTACTGCGAAAATCTAGCAGATAGGTTGATTAAGTCTCTCTTTTCTTTTCTTTTTTTTCTCTCTCTCAATCTATCTCTCTCTCAAACTCTCACAATATTTATTTATTTATAATTAATTAATTAATTAATTAATTAATTTATTTATTTATATATTAATTTGGAACTCAAGAAAAAATCTTTCTTTATTTTGGAGGGTTGTGGGGCCACATCAATTTTTTGAAAGATTAATTATACATTGAGTCCCAATCTTTCCACTCATTTTTATTTTGATCTCTAATCTCCAAACTTTGCATGTTTTTTGTTTTATTTTACAAATAATTTTTTAAGGATTAATTATATAATAATAATATAATATTTGGTAATAGAATCTTTTACAATATAAAAAATATCTATTTTGATTTCGCGTGCCTTTTGATTAGTCGTATTTTTTGTGCTTCTGATAATTATCTACTGATTTCTTCGCTAATTTAAATTTAAAAGTCAAATACTTTATTAGTTGTATGTGTAACGATAAAAGTTAATGAGGGTATAATGAATACGTTGCCGCTAAGAATACCAAATATAGTACTTTCACTCCATTTAATTTTTAAATTTTTTTTTGTAAATTTTATCTTAATAATAATAGAGAAATATTATTTATCTTTCTTAATACTGTAATGAACTGTTGTTCTATTTTAAACTGATTTATTCATTTTACTTATAAGGTTTAAATATTTTTAGAAAAAATATACTTTAATTTTTAATTATTTAATACGGAGATAAATAATATTTAAAAATATTAATACATAATATGAAAAAAATAATTTTAATATTTCTAATAACTTATTATTGTATTGGCTTCACGCCGCGAAGCGCGGGGTTCTTAACTAGTATTATTGAAGTTGAGGACAGAGAAGTATGGGGACTGTCCTCTGATGTGACTTAACTGTCATTTAATATAGTAGTAAGTATAGCAGTATAGATATTGGTGTCTGGAGTAAATAGGTAAGTTGATCTTCATCTTTTGGATGGCTATTCTGCTAAATAGCAACAATTGCAAAAACTATATACATTTTGTTTAATAGATTGAAAATAAAAATGAGATTAGGCTAAATTATGGAAAACTTTCGTATAATATTTGCTTTTCCATTTTTTCTTTTGATTTTCAAAAATCTATATTTTGTGTCTTAAAATTTCAAAAATATTTTCAAAAGAGTACAGCATTAATGGTAGGGGTATCAACGAACCGAACACACACTACTAGAAAATTACTCATTAGTGGTATTTATTTATGCTGCGAAATGGTCAACAAATGCTGCTAAAAGTTTTAACAGCATATGACAGCATTACCAATGTTGCTAAAAATATTAGCAGCAATTATTATAAATGCCGCAAATGTAAAATCAATTAGTGTTATTAGGAAAATGCCTCTAAAAGGGATTAAATGCTAATTTTAAATTGTTTATTAGTGGCACATAAATATAATGCAGCTAATATAAATATCTGATTTTAGAAATTAAAATTTTAGAATTTTAATTTTATTTTAAATTTTTTTGAGATGCTACCCGCTTTGTTTATTTCTTTTAGAAATAAACTTTGTTGGAAATGTGAATCAACTAGGATTCGAACTTGAGACCTCGAGTGCCAACCACCAAGCTCTTTGCTACTTGCACTAGTGACTATTTATAATGTATATTTTAATTTTTTAAATTTTAAGTTTTCTATTTTAAAATTTTAAAATTTTAAATTTAGATACTAAATTTAAATTTTTAATTTAAAATAAATTTAAAAATTTAAAATTTAAAATTTAAAAATAAAAAATAAAAAATTTTATAATTTAAAATTTAAAATATAAATTTTAGAATTTTAAATTTTAAATTATAAGTTTAATCTTAAAAATTATATGTTTCCAATTTTAAATTTTAATTTTAAAATTTTTAATTCTAAATAAAAAGGGATATATTAATAATTATATATTAATTAGTAATGATATTTAGTAACAAGTGCTGCTAGTTTATTATATTTAGCAGCATTCACTAATTTATGCTGCTAGTTTATCCTATTTTGCAACATTAATAGTAAATTTCTGCTAAATAATTAAATCTAGCGACAATTATCAAGTAATGCTGCTAAATATATTAATTGGTATGATTTAAATAAATATTGTGGTGCAAATATTGCGGCATTTAGCAATAAGTGCTGCTATTTTATTACATTTAGTGTCATTTTTTATAAAATGCTGGAAACTTCAGCGGCATCCACTAATTTTTGTTGCTAATTTATTCTATTTTGCAACATTAATAGTAAATTGCTGTTAGATTATTAAATCTAGCGGAACTTACAAGTAATACTGTTAAATATATTAATTAGCGTTATTTAAATAAATGTTACGGAGTAAATGCCACTAAATCATGAATTTGTTGTAGTGACGAGTGAGCTAGGATCGGTTCATGTTCGACTCGTTTCATATAGGAACCGAACACGAGTTGGCACGTTAAAGTATTGCTTATGTTCGAGCCGAACACGAGCCAAATACGAGCTGGCTTATGAATAAAAATTTAAAATAATTAGAAAGAATATATATAGGAAATAAATTTATAAGATCTTATTCGTTATATTTTAATTTAATGGTTGAAATTTTATATAAATGAACCATTTTATAATTGAGTTGGGTTTTAGATTTAGGTTGGACTAAAAATTAAATAATAAAATTTATATTATATACCTATATAATTATTTATGGCCTTTTCGCAAAAAAAATCTACTAATTTTGGGCTTTTGCAAAATTGGGTTGCTATTTTCGATTTTGCAGATTCGATCCGAATTTTCAACAAACTAACCAAAATACCCTTATTACTTTTTCTCTCTCCTCTTTTTTTCTCTCGTTCTTTTTTTCTCTCCGCTTCTGCGCCGTCTCCCGCCTCGCCCTCCGCTGCGACCGCCGCTCCGACAGCATTGGCGACGCGGCGCTGGCGACCGTGGCCCTCCGCTGCCCTGCGCTCCGCAAGCTCTCTGTCGCCTTCCGCTCCTTCGGCGCCTCGGGCATCCTTGCCGTTGTCCGCAGATGCCCGCTCCTCGAGGAGCTCTCCCTCAAGCGCCTCCGCGGCCTCGACTCCCCGCTCCTCCTCGTCGACGGCGACGACGCCGCCGCCTCGTCCTCGCTCCGATCCATTTGGTGGTGAATAATGAAGACGAGGAAGAGGAGGAGGGGATTACTAGGGTTTTGGGGTTGGTGGTGCGGGGGTGGGCGTCGCAGGTGGAGGCGCTGGCCAACGCTGCGGTGGGGGGGTTCGCGTCGCACTGTGGGTGGTGCGCGGGAGGGATCGCAGCAGGGGTGGCGATGGTGACGTGGCCGCTCTACGCGGAGCAATTCGTGAACGAGCGGCTCTTGGAGAAAGGAGGAGGAAGAAGAGGAAAAAAGAAATAGTGTAAATTGGAAGAAGAAGAGGAAAAAAATAGTGTAAGTTTTACTTAAATGGTGTAAAATAGAAAAAAATGGTGTAAAATTGGGTGAAAAATTAGGCCAATTTTGGTGAGAATTGCACAATTTTGCATTATTTTTTAAAATTTTGGACTATTTCACCCAAAATTATACAATTTCTCATTCTCATCCTCATCCTCTTCCTTCTTCCTTTTTACACCATTACACCATTTTTATGTCTTAAAAAAATGCATTCTTTGAACGCTCTCATCTCCTCCGCCGGAGAGTAGGACTCAGATGGCGATCTTGAGGGCATGGATCTACTTCATCTTGGAGTCAAAGGTGTCCCACTCGATCCTCTGGACCTCCTCGATGCTCATCTTGTCTGACGCCGAGGGCAGCAAGTGTCTCCGCAATGGCGTTGCCGGATGATCATGTGGCCGACGATCTCTGCGAGGTCGGCGACGGCGTCAGCGCCGAGGAGGTTGGAGGAGAAGTGGTCGGTGGAGAGAGATCCCCTGCCTCCGCCTCCGCCTCCGCCGCCTCTGCCGTCGCCGCGGGAGTCCTCAAGATTGGCACCGTGGCGGTGGGGTCGGATCTGGGGGAGGAGGTAGGGGCATCGTCGTGAGAGAGGGAGAGGCGGTGGAAGGAGGAGGTAGGTTCATCGAAGGAGGAGGAGGTGGCGGAAGAAAAAAATAACGAAGGAAAAAAAAAGAGAGAAAAAAAGAAGAGAGAGAAAGAAAAGGAATAAGGGTATTTTCGTCCGATGGTGAAAAATTCGGTCCGAATATGCAAAATTGAAAAATGTGTCCCAGTTTTGCAAAAACTCAAATCTTGTAAATTTTTTATGCAAATTGGCCATATTTATTTATATATATAAATATAAAATATATATATTCGAGCTGTTATTGAGCCGAACATGAGCGAGTTGATTCCAGCTCGTGTTCGGCTCATTTACTAAACGAGCTGAAAATTTCAGCTCGTGCTCAGCTTGTTTACTAACCGAGCGATTCGATCTCGAGCTCATTTTGAGCTGAACACGAGCTAGCTCGCGAACACCGAGCTGGATTGCCACCCTAGTTAATTGAGAAGCCAAATTGACTAAATTATCTTTACTTCTTGTATAAAAATATAATATTTTTATATATTTCTTTTATTTTGAAGGGTATTTTTTGCATAAATTATAAGAAATGAACGGAACAATAGTAGAATCCTGAAGGAGGGGGGCTAAATACAATAACTTGAAATATTGAGAGAATAAAATACAAATTTTTAAAAGCAAAAAGAAAATAAAAAAACAAGAATTTATAATTTTTTTTTTTTTTGTAATTTAGCCATAAGATTAAGTAGGTGTCGATTAATGTTTCCTAATAATAGGGGAATGCTTCATTTGCCACGGGTGCACACCACNCCCCACTTCTGGAGGAGCACCTGTGTTCAGCAACGCATGATATTCCGCGGTCGATAATCGCAATCTCATCTTAAGCTAGCTAAGACGCGGAGAAACCCCCCTCACATTATATACATGTAGCTATAGTCATGAATGCAGGTCAGAATTGGATCTAGCTAATCTGTATTCAATACGATACTAATATTTTTGATAATAGTTAGGATATATACCACGGAGGCGAGGCTGAGCTCGGAGCGGCGCGAGAACCAGCGCGAAATCGGGGTCGGCGCGTAGGCGGGCTCGCCCCTGGTTGGGTCTACGCACTCGGCGAAGACGCCCTTGTGTGCGAGGAAGCGCATGAGGCGGTGGAGAACGGAGGAGTCTGGGGGAGGCCCCGTAGAGTGGAGCGCGGCGGCGATGCGGGAGACGGGGAGGGGCGTCGCCGGAGCTTCGTCCACGATGTCGGGGATGCCGAGCTCGACGGCGCAGTGGAGAGACATGGTGTAGACCAACGCCGTCGTCGCTTGCCACGCCCGGATTTGGCTTTGCAGGTCTAGAACGTTGCGCTCCTCCGCCATGCTGAAACGAAGCAAAATTCTTGTAGTGATGATTAATTAAGTTGGTGTAATGTGTAATGCAGTATGAATTGGTTATTTATGTAGGTAAGAATAAGTGTACGTATATACGTGAATCTACGCTGATTTGTTTCTTGTGTAACTAATTCTGCTGAAAATTTAGAGTATGTACTTTTGATGATGGGTAATTTGAGTGGTCGTTGGGAGAACCCACTTTGATTCGGGTATAAGCAAGAACTAGTTATTACAGGGATAGGTACAAGTATGGGGATAAGAAAAATAGCGTTTGGATGGAAATTGGGTTGTTCCCGGGGATAAAAAAAATATTAGGAAGTTTTATATAAAAAATGGAGGTGTTGGTGGGGATAACCGAGAACTACTATTCTCGACTAAAAAATTAGTGTTTTGGTATAAAGAGGGGATAAGGGCCTATTCCTATTCCTATCTCCTAACCAAACGGTGCCTAATTACCTAACGTGTTATTACCGTACAGCAAGAATATTGCTAACCACAATTTCATTAATTATACTCATTTAGAGAGTAGTCTCTTCATTTATGATAAAGGTGTTTGGTTCCCAAAAAAAGGTAAACGTTTTGGGTATTTCATTTTCGCTTTGTCCAATAATATATATATATATATATATATATATATATATAGTGAGGCTACTATACTTCTGGAAGCACGGAGCCTTCCGTGCTTCCAGGTCGTTTTCGATGTTGCGACTTTTCAATCGTCGATCGGCTCCGTTAAACTTGATCTAGAGTATTTGAAGTACTTAGATAATAAATTTTATAATTTTTCGATATTATTTGCCTAGCGATCGAAGGGACTCAAAATCAATAATTTTAACGGCCGTGGTGAGCCGTTTGCAAGTTTAACGGCGTAGAAATATTCAAATCATGTGAAATTTTGATAGAAAATTCTTTATACTATATAAAACAAGATCAATATCTTTGATCTAAAATTTTAATGTCATATTATCACGTTTTGTAATATTTTTATTTTCAGCCGTTGATTTTGAGCCCCTTGGTTCACTAGGCAAATAATATGGAAAAATTGCAAAATTTATTTTCCAGGTACTTCAAATACTCTAAATCAAGTTTAACGGAGCCGATCGACGATTCGAAAGTCGCAACATCAAAAACGACCTGGAAGCACGAAAGGTTCCGTGCTTCCAGAAGCATCACAAAATTCGGTATCGGGGCGAATACCGGATTCCCAACAAATACCACCCTTAAACCAAAATTTTTCTTTTTTTTTGGGTGTGTGTGTTTTGATCATATTCCGAGGATTATCTGTGCTGTGATCATTAAATATTGCGATAATAAAATTTTTCCTTAGAAGGAGATTATATGTTTTGATCTTATTAACTGACTCTTGCTAGAATTGCTTTCCCCATTTGTGGTTTGTATTGGATATTCGTATGCGTGCATAAGTAATTAGGGGCTGTTTGGTTCGATATAGTTAGAAATATAGTATAATTGGAGATATATGTAATTGAAAATATAGTAATTACAACTTCATGCATTTTGTTTGGTTCGATGTAGTAGAAAGCGTTGCAAATATAAATAATTTGTTTGCTTGCATGCAGTTGAGAAATTATTTTTAAAATTTTATCATTATATATATATATATATATATATATATATATATATATATATATATATATA
>NC_033636.1:2411974-2458603 GCF_001540865.1 Ananas comosus
GTCGTATCAAGCGTCGCCGAACCCGAAGCTGTCGGAGGCGCACTTGTCGGCGGGGGAACCGCCGCCATCGGAACCGCCGCTATGCCCTCACCCTCGGCCGCTACCGGCGTGCGTGCCGAAGGTGCGGGCGGATCGCGATCTCCTACCGCCGTCGTGGCCGCCGCCGCCGCCGCTTGCCGCTCCACAACTTCCTGGAGCTGCTCGAACCGAGCCTCCTGGCGCTGCATCGCGCCCAACATTGCAGCGACCTGCTCCCGCAGCTCCTGCACTTCCTCCGATCTTGGCTGCTCGGGCTCCGCAAAAGGCGGTACCGGAGCAGACCTACGCACGTAACGCCTTGGGGACATTTGCTCCTGAAAAGCAACAACTCGGTTAGTTATCTTAATCCAATAACTTCCTCAATGTTCACGAAATTAAACGACTCGACGATAAAATCGGGCGGAAGCTCACAAGTGCTCCAGTTCTGGACTCTTAGCGTCGCGTCGTCGGCCGCCGACACAACCACTACAAGCCGAGAAACTAGTATCACTTGGATCCGTCTCTATTCACGGCTAGAGACATGACATCAACTTCGACCCAATCGATCAACTTCCGCCACCGCCATAAGTTCACGTTCACTCACGTCCCTACAACCTTAGGGTTTACCAACCTAGGGTCTCCTAGGTCATCCTAGACACTCTCTTTACTTGCCCTGGTGCTTTGATACCACTTTATCTGTCACGCCCCGAGACCGCTATCAATTTGGTCCGGCCCCGGGCGCGTCGAACATACGCCGAACGGACAGGACCTCCTCTGTCCGTCCAAGGCTAACCAACAGATCATGTATAAGAATTTACCCAGGAATTAATTCATAAATACACGATCAAGAAGCACCACCAGTGCAACAAGACGAGAGCAAGAATACAAGTATAAAACATATACAAGTACATAAAGAGAGAACAGGCTATCTATTACATTCATTTGACTTAATACATTCAATTACATCTTTTACTTTCTTCCAAAATATGAATGCAATCACTCAAACCTCACCCTATACAACATCTACTCTCAAATACAAAAAGAGTGACAGCTAATGCGAAAGGGAGGTAGCTAATGCGACTAGAGCGCCGGGCCCTTACCACGATCCTCACGCTCGCCGGGGACGCCCGAACTAGAACCTGTAAAGAGTGGGGTGAGAACTAACTTCCTTAGTTTCCAGTGGATTCGGCCGCCGACTCCGCCGATCTCCCCACTAGGTCCAAGCGGGCAAAAGTAGATAATCAATAGATAGATAGATAAGGAAAGCTGTAAAGACAGGAAAGTAAAGCTACACTACCATGCCTAATCATGGATACATGAATGCATGTTCAATGAAACGGTAAGCAACTAACCTGTCGTCATGTCAAAGGTAAAGCTATGTACTTGTTCATCAATGTCATTTACTTGTTTATTAATCTCGTGGCTTCTCTGAAGGAGCCTACTGCTCACTAGCCATCTCGAAGGTAGGGAGGGCACTGCACTATGAACTGAGAGAGCGTCTGCAGGGGCCCTAATATAGGTCAATTCTTTGGGACCAAATAGGCAATCCCACGTGACAACATCGTTGGAGCGCACTACTTTGTGTCCGGCTTCCATCACAAGATTTTAGAAACAGACGGGGAGCATGATCCAATATCATCTGAGAATACCCTATCCTTAGGGTTACAATCATCATTAGTCATAGGTTTACATGCATACTATCATATGTGTATATTTGTTTGGTTTGTACTATCAAAACTTAATTGCCATAGGCATTGTATTATGACTAGATGCACTCGGTTTCTGTTGTGCATATTAGACCGACCATTGAGCCATCACTTTTCTCTGCACTATAGGATTCACATAGCGTAGACCATCCTTCATCGATCGATATTATCAAGTATCAATGCCATTGCTACGAATATCATACAGGAAAGCATAAGAAAGCAATGCACAATCATGCCATATAATGCATAATACAGATGCAGTAATCGAAAATGTACTAAGAAAATAGAAGGAGCCGATGTCTTCGGGATGAACACCACACCTTGGCGAATGCCGCTGATGGTAGAAACTTGAGACTGCGTTTTGCCGCGCTTAACTCCTCAGGTGCGAGCGAGCCTCGAGTTACCGATTCGGATAACTCGAACTCGTGTCGGATCGGCAAAACCGTCTATCGCCGACGTCCGGGATAGAATTTGGTTTAACGATCTATTAAATAGATCAAAACCGTAGATTTACAAATCCAAAATCCGTCCTATAGAATTGGAAGAGAGAAAATCCGTGGTGCGAGCTCGAATTTCGAGCTCGAACCATCGTATTTATCCAATAGGTTCATTTGAACAATTCTAAGAACAAAATCCCAACCCTAAAAGTCTACCATGAGTGGGATTTGGAGCTTTACTCTATAGACCAAGCCTCCAGCTTCGCTAGTCCTGAAGGAGAGAGAGAAGCATGATCTTTCTCTTCTTCCTGATTTCTCATTTCTTTTTCTCTTTCATTCTTTTCAATTCTTCTTCTCTTTTCTCTTTTTTTTCTTTTCTAGAGAGGAGAGGGAATAGAGTGAAAGAAGTTAAGAGCATATGAGGAAAATGAGAGTCCCACCTCTATTAAAGGCCATTATGCAGATAGGGTCCCTCAAACTATTTCATCTTTCAATATACCAGCTTTTGCGCTTATTTGCGCAAGATCGATGGGACTTGAGTCCAGCTCGGGAAGACGGTCCCCGAAGCAGTCTGCCATTTTCGTTCAGCAGGAGTAGGTTTTCGCGTTCGGAGTAATCGGTCCTTGCTGAGGAGACGTCGGAGAGACGTCCTAATCGACGAGACCATCACCCGAAAGCTATGTTTTCGGGGACTGAGCAAATTTCTGGTTTTTCGGAATGGTCAACCAACGTTCGGAACGGGCTCTCACGCCAAGGACCTGGTGCTCATCAGAGACCCGCAGTCCCAGCTGATGAACTTTCCCTCCCTGGCAGGGGACCGTCCGAGAGAAATTCATGTCCAGTGCAGATTTTTGACTGATTTTCGCCGGAACCTTCTTTAATGCCACTTTGTATGTCATTTATAAACACCTTCGACTTTCGAAGCGTACGCAACTCAACGAATAGTCGATTCTAGCTCAGATAAGTCTAATCGTTCGGAAGTTTGAGAATCACATTCTTTACAGCTTGTATGACGAGCATCAGCCAAAATTGGTGAAAAGAACAGAACTATCAAAAAAAAAGAGACCGAGAAGTATCATGATATGACGATGCTTTCTGTTCAGCACCCATTTTGTTGATGAGTATGGGCAAGAAAGCTTGAGTTAAGGTGCCTTGAGTGCAAGAATTTGTCTGAATTCAGCAGAGATATATTCTTACCGCAGAGTCTGAACGGAAAATTTTATATTGTGCCAAATTTGATTTTGATCATATAACTGGTTTAAAATTTTTATATATTTGCTAATAGTTTCAGACGGTTGTTCTATGAAATATTCGAGGTAAATGAGATAGCATCACAAAGAGACATAGATATCGAATTACCAATTATCGCTGGTTAGAATAGGAGCAAGACCCAAATCAGAAAGAAGTAAATCAAAGCAAATGAGAGACAGATGTTACTAGCAGGGAACAGGATTGAAGTAGTATGTTTAGCAGTTTGAACATAACTTAGATTATTTGGAAACAGAAAAGTTTGCCTTATACACCACGACGAACTATAACATTAGATGTTCAAAAGAAAGGTGACCTAACGACGATGTATAAAGTAGAGGTTAGAGATGGTTCATCAGAGTGGTTGCGTTAAGAGTGTTATGGTTGGATGTAGTGAGATGATCTATGTAGTACAAGCTTCAGCCTATTGGACCCTGGTCTAATCTAAACTCCCTGTTTCGACGATCCTGAACACGAAAAGAAGCGATCAAATGTAACTGTACATATCATTGATCAGTAATTTGGCTATAAACAGAAAGATTTAAGAAGTTTTGGTATGTGTTAAAACAGGCATATAAATTTGTAGAAATACTAAATAGTAGGCCGATAATGGTACATAATGGTAACAGGAAGTGTTTTGATCATCCGCTAGTTAAAATATTGAGCCGAGAAGACATGGTAGGGAAGAGTGAAGAAGTAATGGAATCATGTGAGTCATTATGAAAAGAATGACCTGAGTCTAGAACCCAAGAATTTTGAATTACCTCCAAAGCTACGGTTTGAAATGGAACAAACTGGGCGTTGCCTGGATGATGTACTGAGCACGGATTCTGGCTTCTTTATTGGAGTTCGAGTTATAGATCTTTTGTGGAGTAGCTGGCATTAGTTTGAGGGCAACTGAGTTGTGAGTAGAGAAGCAAGTTGATGTTCCTATCGTTGTTAGGAAGAAGTATTGAAGAATCTCGATCTGCAAAGTAAAGCCAGCAGCAGGATAACCACTGGGAGAAGTGATGATTGATCAGCCTACTTCTTTTTCTGCAATCGTTGAATATATGCCCAGAGTTGGCAATATTTGACATTGTGATATTGCTTGTTATTAGTTCTTTCGAGGAATCAAATGGAATTAGTAGAACTCAAAAGGCTTCAAGATGATGAAACACGGAAACAGGAGAACTTGCATTGGGACCAGCCAAGTACAGGCGGTGTTGAAGACTAGCGAGAATGCAAACTCGAAGATCGAGTTTCTCTGCAATAGATCTGCAAGTACAGCATCAATGGTGTAGCGGAATCTGTGAAGAAGTTGCTCTCGTAAGGCCATCGACTCTTGGCCGTAACGCTAAAAAATTGAAAAAGCGTTGTTGATCACTGAAGTTGCGTTTGTTTGGTAGCACAAGTGCAAGCAAAAAGTCTGGCATAATGATGTCGTCCATGAGGATAGTAGCTGCACCGTGCCTGCATAAAGCTTATAAGAAACCCTGAATGGAGGTTACCTTGATGGGCGATGTCATTCTTGGAATTCCAGATATGTGTGAGATGGTAGATTGCCATTAGTTTTTGAAGATTGAGCCCCATTGCTGAGCGTAGTAAATCATAATGCGATTCTGATGTCAATTCTCCACAACGTGGATATAATTCTCGATACGTCTGCGAGGCATTGAATTCCACTTTTGAGTATTTTTCTCATAGCAGGAGGGGCTAGTGTCATTTAATATGATCTGTGAAATGTGGATAGGTAAAAGTTTTTACAAAAGCGACCATCTGATAATTAGACCAAGTAATTGACAATCTAGTTGTGAAATTGATTTGGTGAAAATATATAAGCTTAAATAAATAAAGAGGAGAGATAAATGGCAAATCTGAAGAGTGGCTGCTTAGAGACTCTGCATTGGTCAGAGTAATCTGAAGTATAATGCGCAGCGACGACAGCGTTATGATGACAGATCGCAGCCCAGCAGTTAACAGCTCGAACAGGATCGTGTCGTCCCTCGGACCTGGTGCTAGATCTGACGAAGCAATTCGCCATTCGAGGAGATGAGCAAAAAAGTCGTCGAAAGGATAAAACCCATAGAAGGCTGCTGTATACCGACGAAACAAGAGAGATTTGAGAAATTTCTGTATATATTCAGTCAAATCATTCTGATTACTAATAAGAGAGAGAAAAGCTTTAGCATGGTAAGTACAGGATTATATCCATGTATACAAAGAAAGTAAATAATGACTATCCTAAGTAAAAAGTAATATAATAGTAATATATATATATATATATATATATATATATATGGTAACATATATAATATATATATGGTATGTAATATATATGGTAACAAGACCCTTCCAGGTTGACCTCTGGCAGGGGTGAAGGAAGGTGAAGGTGATGGAGGAGAGGAAGAAAAGGTTGGTGGCCACTTTGGCCGGCGGCGGTAGGTCAGCGGCGGCGGCTGCGCACATGGAGATGAGCAGAGGGAGGGGATAGCGGCTGGGATCTCAGTTGGGGGTGGCAAGGACCAGGTTAAGGTTTCTTCCTTGAAAGCCATCTTTAAAGTATGCCAACTTCGTGCGTATCACCCTCCGAAATGCGATATTTTTGCTGAGGTCTAGACCGTGTGTGTATGACCACCTCGCGCACCAGCCCACCGGGTCTTATAGAATTCCGCGCATAAAATATAGGGGGTTTCGCGCGAAATACGAAAGTGATCCATTTGACCCTTTCTCGATAAACGTGTGATATCTCGCGATCCATCCGTCGGATTTTCGAACGGACTGTGCCAGTGCGTTCAGCATGACCGGGGAATCGAACTCACGATTTTGTTTCGTCCAATATGGTCGCTGATTTGCGACGAAACCCATCCCTTCTCCAATTTTCCATACACCACACATAGACATATGTGTAAACCCAATAAACCTTAAATTCAAATTCGAATTTGAATTTCCTACCACTAGTAGGTACCTGAAACATCCTTTACCCTACTCCAGGTCACATGCACAGAGCACGAGGAGTTTTATAATGTAAGAACAGCAAAGAATGAAAACCCTCTTTTCGATAAAACTTTTTTTTCTCGAAAATCGTGCATCAGAACCAAAATCCGTCAGTGCCATTGGGTACAGGATAGTCGAACCGTTGAAAACGAGCTATTGGATCACTATAAACGGAGTCCAATACGCACCAGAAGCCATCTCCACTCATTGGCTTCTCCGGAAAATCGGAGTTACTATTCACTTTAAGTGATTAGTAAAAGTCGCGTAACTTTTCCATCCCAACTCGTTTTCTCCTGAAACTTAACGAGTGCTATGTAATTAAATTACACACAAAAACATCATCAACAAAGAGTTTAGCTACACAGCCAAAATCTCAGTCCTTACAAAAACGATGCAAAGGTTGTGGACCAATGGTGTTATTGACCATTTTAAATATTCTAGATAACATTTAACGGTATGAATCGTCGATTCGAAAGCTCTATCATCGAAAATGACTTATGAGTATGAGGACGATCATACTCGATTCAAAAACTCTATATATATGAGTAGGGCTACTATACTCTTATGAGTATTGGAGCTTTCGTACTCATAAGTTGTTTTCGATGATGGAGCTTCCGAATCAACGATCCACTCCGTTAAATATGATCTAGAGTATTTGAAACTTCTAGAAAAAAAATTTCGTAAATTTTCGAAATCATAATAAAGTCCATCAAGCGAGCATAAAATGAGCAGTCAAAATCGAACGACGTTCTAAAAATGAATGATCGGATCCTTCAATTTAAGATCGAAGTTATTGATCTTTATCTAGGCAGTGAATAGAATTTTCTATCAAAAATTCAACAAATTCTGATTCTTTTACACCGTTAAACTAGCAAGTATCTCATGCCGGCCGTTAAAAATTGTCAATTTTGTGACCTTTTGATCATAAGGTAAATGATGTCGAAAAATTATAAAATTTGATTTCTAGAAGTTGTAAATGCTGTAAATAATATTCAACGGTATGGATCATCGATTCGGAAGCTCTATCATTGAAAACGACTTACGAGTACGAGGGCGATCGTACTCATAAGAGTTTAGTAGTCGGACTCTCTCTCTCTCTCTCTCTCTCTCTCTCTCTATATATATATATATATATATATATATATATATATATGTATGTATGTATGTGAGACCCCAGGTAGTTCTTTATATAAAATATAATAGGGCTAAAACTCTTAATCCGACTTAAGCATTTTGGGTGGTGGCTAGGCCCAAGAGGTTAAGAGAGTTAAGTATGTTAGGACAGGAGTAGTCCTAGGATAGGTGACCCCTGGGAAGTTGGGGCGTTACAGTTGGTATCAGAGCCAATTACCAGCCGGAAATATGGGATGAGTCTCGGCTGAGCCTAGAGAGAGAGGCTTTCATGCTGTTGACTGTTGTAGGTAGAGCACGGCTCCCCCACAATGTCGGTTTAGGCTAGCGAGACGAGTCTCACATCGCCTGGTATTTGCGAGTCTGAGCCTGCCGAGAACGTCAGGGCTTAAAGAGGGGGAGAATATGAGACCCCAGATATTTCTATATATAAGATATAATAGGGCTAAAACTTTTAACCAAGCTTAAGTATTTTGGGTGGTGGCTAGGCCCAAGATGTTAAGAGAGTTAAGCGTGCTAGAACAAGAGTAGTCCTAGGATGGGTGACCCTTGAGAAGTTGGGGTGTCACATGTACGGACATTACCTAGAAGGCTAGAACTCTTCAACAACTTTCAATTCAAAAAACCGACGGTCCCTGTGTCAAAAGGCTTAAAGATTGGTATTCTAAGTCTCAAGTTTGAAGCTTAGTTGTTTTGTGTATTCAGCTAAATTTTTTTTAAAAAAAAGTAAATAAATTAAGTTGTAGCATGCTATCTTTCTATTAAAAAAAAAAAAACCTTCTTTCAAAAAAAATAAAGTAGTTTGTTAAAAATAGAATGAACAACTACAATAATATTTGCATTAATTTAGGCACTTACTATGTAATATAGGTTAATTGCTTTAGTCAGAACTAGTATTTGACCCGTGCGATGCACGGATAATATAATAATATAAAATAACAAAAGTTATTATGTGATGATAAAAAAAAAATATTCTAATTAATATTATATTTTTTTAACAAATAAAGAAATATACTGTCAATCTTAATTATAGAACATATTAAAGTACAAAAGGTAGAGAAAAAAAATTATGGACCAAAGTAAATACTCAAGTAAAAAGCAAAATTCAACCATGCTCTATTATCTATGAATTGGTGTGCAAAATAATTTACATTTACATATTGATGTACAAAACAAAATGATAACTAAAATTGATATGAAAAATTACAAATGACATTAATATTTAAGCAGATAATGAGATCAACTAAACTTTCATATTTGACACAAATTAGAGTAAGCAGAAGTATATGAAAGGCATACAAACTTTAAGATTTAAAAATATATAAATGTTGGTCTTCAAGAAAATATAAAGAAAAAAAAACTTTGTTGCATGAAGATGGAAAGTACTTGCTCCAATAACAATATAGATAAATTGTTAGATAAGTGAAATGATAAATATCATAATATTAGTGAATTTATCCTCCCCTCCTCTCTCTGTTCCCCTCTACTCTTCTTCTTCTCTCTATTTTTGTTGTTTTGTTTCCTCTTTTTCTCAAGGTTTTGGCTGTTTCACCTTTGTTGTGAAGTTCATGCTACTTTATGAATAAAGTAGGTAGCTTCCTAACTTTTTCTAAACAAAAAAGTAGCACGCCAGAAAGAGGTAGAAAGCTTTCAGAGAGAGAAATAATAGTGAGTCAAGTAAACGGAGTCTTCGTTGGGCCCCAATTACACATAATGTGAGATCGGTGTGCAATTTCTTGGAACGTCAGGACTATTCTTCTTCTTCCTCACTAAGTTATCTATCTATATAAATACCCACTCTTCTCACTATTTTTCTCTGTATATATATCTCTCTCTCTTGGAGTTGCTGTGGCCTGTGATACTTGACTTGTTGTAATTAATTGATCCATAAGAAGGTACTAACTATTATTAATACAGTGATTTACAATGTTTGCATGTGAACATGATATTGCAATTGTTGTTGCTTAATTGGTTTAGTCATATATATATAGGAACGATCGGGATGGCTAAATCTGTAGAGCTGCCGGCCTCCGTCGCGAAACTGTCGAACTCCAACACGGAACCGTGGGACTCCGCCGAGGAACCTGAGTTCGCCAGCGAGCTGGAGTGTAAGGAAATTTTTAAAATAATATATTTTATTTATTAATTTTTAGTGAATGGATGTGATTCTTCGTGAAAGGATGCAACCCTTAGTGAATGGATGCAACTCTTAATGAATAGATGCAAACCTTAGTGAGTGGATGCAACTTTAATCAAAGGGTGTGACTCTTAGAGTGAAAGGATGTGACTTTTAGTGAAAGGATATGAGATGAAAAGACACATCTTTATAGTGTGTCTCTCCGTACATATGTCCGTTGGAATTAATTCTTACATTCATTGAACTTGACTCATAAAACTAATTGGTAGTTATGATCAAATGAAAAGTCACAATTGAAGGGCCACTTCATGAAACACCCGTTCATGAATAGTCACTTCATGAAGCACCCGTTCGTGGTCTATATAAGTCCACAACGTTGGTTGCAGAAAGAACATAGAAAAACAGTTGAAGAGTTTAAGTCTCCATTCACAATAATTCTATTCTTGTTTTCTTATTCTATTTCTTTTGACAACTTAATCGAGTGAGTGCTCAAAGGCTCGACTTCGTGTGTGTAAACGCAGTTGAGGTTTATGCTTCATTGTATCCTGGGAGGCTGTTCGTTGACCCGGTGCACACCAAATTGTTAGAACGGTGGGGACGGATTAAGCCTTAAGGAAAGTGGCATTGCTACACGCCTTGAAGCCTTTTTCATCTTTCTATTTCATACCTTTATCACTATCTGTTCCAACAATCTTAAGGCTTAAATCCCAAAATGTCGACTGCTACTCTACGAGGGATGGCAACAAACTTTATGAGACTAGAAATATTTGATGGCATGGACTTCAGGTGCTGGCAGAAGAAATTATTTTTCCTTCTGTCGACTTTCAAAGTTGCTTATGTCCTGACTACTCCAAGACCAGAAGAAAACGATGATGAACCTGTTGCACAAACTCGTACAAGACAAAAATGGGATGAAGATGACAATATATGCCGAGGCAATATTCTAAATGCTATGTCGGATGCGCTTTTCGACGTCTATCAAAATGTGAAAACGGCTAAAGAACTGTGGGAAGGCCTTGAAGAAAAATACAAATCCGAGGATGCCACAAGTAAGAAGTTTCTTGTTAGCAAATTTAATAACTATAAAATGGTTGATAGTAGATCTGTTCTAGATCAATTACATGAAATTCAACATATTCTCAATCAATTTACTCAACATAATATGAATATGGATGAATCTATAATTGTGGCCTCTATAATCGATAAACTTCCTCCATCATGGAAAGACTTTAAGAAAAGTCTTAAACATAGAAAGGAAGAGATTACTCTTAAAGATTTGGCTAACCATCTTCGCATAGAAGAAGAATATCGTTTGCAAGATAGCAAAAAGGAGCAAGATGCTTAGAGTGCCAAAGTGTATGTGATGGAAGATGAGTATAATAAAACCCGTCAACCCACAAAAGAAAATCGAAAGAGAGCTAAGCATCCGATCAACCACAACATGACAAATAAGAAAAAGAAAGGTGCATGCTTTCATTGTGGTAAACCAGGCCACTACAAGAAAGAATGTCGGTTCCTCAAAAAGGAAAGTGCACCGGATTCCAAAAGAAATTTTGTGGCTATGATATCCGAGGCTAATATACTCGAAGATGACGGAGCTTGGTGGATTGATTCGGGTTCCACAATGCATGTGTGCAAGATAAAAGTTTATTCAAAACTTATGATGCATTGGAGGGCAATTCTTCAACAGTACAAATCAAAGGAAAAGGCAAGGTGGAACTCGAGTTCACATCAGGAAAAACTCTCACTCTCACCGATGTGTATCATGTACCTGAAGTTAGGAAGAATCTTATTTCAGGAAGTCTTCTTAACAAATTTGGATTCAAACTTGTATTTGAGGCCGACAAATTTATTTTGTCGAAAGGTGAAATCTTTGTAGGAAAAGGATATTTGTATAAGGGCATGTTGTAACACATTGGACCTGTACAAATTGCGAGGTTCGAGTGCTTGACTTGGATTCCGAGATTTTTCACACTTGGTGGAAGGTCGTAGACTGTATTCCGACCTAAAAGATCGAATTCCTGGATTTTGACTAAGTCCTGAGAGTTTTCACTCTCGAGGACCGGTCCCTGGTGGGAGAGACCGGTCCCCCCGGTACAGTGTTGCGGTAGACTTAAGGCAACCGGTCCCTGGCAGTGAGAGACCGGTTCCCGAGAGCATGTTCTTCGGGAGGGTCCTGAGGGACCGGTCCCAGCTGGGAGAGACCGGTCCCTCTGGGCGAAAATTGCCCAGCTCGGGCTGATGCACTGCTTGGATTGTTGAGGGACCTAGGTGGATTTTGTTACATGAGAGGGCTTTTAGGCCATTTCCTCTCTCTCTTTCCCTCACTTCTCACTCTCTCATACTCTCTAGAAAGAGAAGAAGAAGGAGAAACAAAAGGAGAAGAAAGAGAAACAAGAGGAGAGCTTGCCTTGTGGACTTGGGACTTTTTCCTCAACCTCTCCTCTCACCATTGGAGGCTTGGAGCTTGGACTTGGAGCTTTGTGGAGGATCAATCTTCACCCCTTGAGGATTTTGAGCTTGGATTGGAGCATCCTAGAGGTAAGTGACTAGCTTCCTTCCTCTAGATCCTAGTTTTGGAGCTTTAAACTAGATGAAACCCTAGATTTGGATTTTAGGGTTTATTTTGGAGATTTTTGATTGGAGGGCTTTGGGACCCAATTGATTAGTTTAGAACCTTTCTTTAGATTGGATTGGAAGGGTTCTTGCTCTCTTTTGAAGCTTGAGAAGAGATTTCTACGGGAGGTGAGTTTTTCTCCACCTTAGCTTGAGATGGTTAAGATTGAGCTTTTCGATATTCGTTTCATTTGAGTAACTCTTGTTCCTACATCTTTAGGGTGCTAGGAGACTAGTGGACACCTCCGTTCGGTGAAACGCAGAGTTTTATTTTTCGGTGGGTTTGACTCATGAAAACGGAGCAAAATGGCCCCTATTCTTTCTATACTTATCGTAAAGTCTTTTTTAATGCAAATCCATGCTAGGTAGGATTTATGTAAATTTTAGAACACTTCAAATGCATGTGCTATGTGTAAGATAAATTTCACTTTATATAGTAGAGCATTCTGGGTAATCTTCATGCATGTGAGAAGTGTTCGAGATAGCTATGAGAATCATGTCTCCTGTGTTAAGTTAATTCATAATTGTGTAATTGTAAACACTGCACTATGATTGGACTTGATGAACAAAGTGTCATAAAGGGGCACTTGATTTGGTAGACTATGAAGCTATTATATTGAGACATTGACATGATGACATAGAGATAGGCCTTGAGACATTCGATACATTCCATGTTGTTAGACATGAGGACTTGGTACTTGAGACGGATCTTACGCTACTTGCCATTGTGCTCATTCGCACATGCTTGTGAGGGTCGCTCCCTACAAGCCGGCACTCCGGAGATGGCCATCGCGATACATATTCGCCGTGCGGGATTGGGCGCTGAAGTGGATTGCCGTGGGAAAGGCTCATTCCTAAAGTGGGGATGTTGGCTACCACAGGGCCATTAGGCTCGGCATCGGCCAGAGAGCCTACGGGTGGGTCTTCAGGCCAGACGGCCTTCGGGCGGGTCTCACGAGATTTAACTTTAAGTAGTTAACATGCCATGTGGACATTGACTAGAACAGTAAACAATGACATCTTTATTATTTAGCTTGTGTACATCATACTAGTGATACTTTGGTACATTCATGCTAGTGTAGCCTTTTATTACTTGAGCAAAATCATGCTAAGTAGAGATATCTTGTGGTAGCAAGTATTCTTGTTTATTTACTTGTTATACTTATCACTCTTACTTATACTTGTTTACTGACCCCCTTTTGTAGCTTTTGGGACTAGTGGCGCATTTCACTAAAGTCAGTAATTGCTCACTGAGAACTATTATTTAATAGTTCTCACGCCCTCTGTTTTATGGTTTTATTTCAGAGCCTTTGACACCGGCGGAGGCACGGGATCGCGGCAAGGGTGTCGCCTAGCATGATAGATAGCGGAGCTCGCTTTTGCTCCTAGGTGGTTACTCTTTTTTTTTTGTGTTTTTGTGTGAGAGAGGTTTCGTACCATGTATAGAAACCACCTATGTATCTTGTTTAGCTCTTGTATTTCGGACTCCTATTGTATTACTTTATGGTTTTATCTAGTGGATTTGGCTTATGTTCTTTTCCCTTATTGTAGCCTCTAGATATATTTTGCTTTGATACTCTTAGATGTTCTTCTTCTATTATCTTATTTATCATTTTGTATTGACGCCTTGTATGTTTTAGACATATGGCGGGTCTGGGCATGTGCCGGGCGGGCTTCCGCTGGGTCCCGGGCCGTGACACATGTTCAAACTCAATCTTATTAATAAAATGAATATTTCAGCCTATATTATTGACTCTTCTTCTTTATGGCATAATCATTTAGGACATGTTAATTATAGAAGATACAAGATATGGCTAAGTTAGAGTTAATTCCTAATCTTGATAATAAATTAGAAAAATGTAATACTTGCATGCTCACTAAAATTACTAGAAAGTCTTATCCTAAAATTGATAGATATTCTAGCCTACTTGAATTGGTACATAGTGATGTTTGTGACTTGCATGCTTCTCCTTCTATTGGTGGAAAGAAATATTTTGTTACATTTATTGATAATTTTTCTAGATATAGTTATGTTGAGGTGAAATGTGAGAAAATGGTCAAATGCCTAAGATCAGACAGAGGAGGAGAATATTATGATCCTTCATTTTTTGAGTCCATTGGTATTATACATGAAACCTCTGCACCTTATACTCCACAACAAAACGGAGTTGCAGAAAGAAAAAATAGAACATTAATGGAAATGGTCAATGCTATGTTTTCTAACTCTGGGTTAAGTTATGGATTTTGGGGCGAAGCTTTATTAACAGCTTGCCATCTACTAAATAGAATCCCAACAAAGAAGAATGATAAAACTCCTTATGAATTATTCAAGGGAAGAAAGCTCAATTTAAATTATTTAAAAGTTTGGGGTTGTAGAGCTATTGTGAGGGTTCCAGAACCGAAAAGAAAGAAACTGGGTGAAAGAAGAATTGAGTGCATATTTATTGGGTATGCACAACATAGTAAAGCATACAGATTTTACGTGATTGAATCTAATGACTTCATTAAGATCAACACAGTTTTTGAATCTAGAGATGCTATATTTGATAAAAACAGATTTGTTTCAATTCCTAGACCCAAAGAATTTATTGTGAGTAAAGAATACTCCAATGAGAAAAATGATGTTGCAATTGAAACCCCAGAACTTAGAAGGAGTAAAAGAGTTAGAATTGCTAAAACATTTGGACCAGATTTTTATACTTTTCTTGTTGAGGGTAGTAGAGAAATGATTACAGAAAGTTTTCAATTTTGTTTAAACATTGACTCAGACCCCATAACATTTGAGAAGGCAATAAAATCTCCTGATGTCGCTTTTTGGAAAGAAGCGATAAATGATGAAATGGACTCAATTATGACCAACCAAACATGAAAATTAGTTGATCTTCCTCCTGGATGTAAACCTATTGGGTGTAAATGGATTTTCAAAAAGAAAATCAATGTAAATGGCACCATAGATAAATTCAAGGCAAGACTTGTTGCCAAAGGGTTTACACAAAAAGAAGGCATTGATTATTTTGATACCTATGCACCTGTTGCCAGATTAGCGACTATTAGAACTTTGATTGCTCTTGCTTCAATGTATAATTTGATTATTCATCAAATGGATGTCAAAACAGCATTCTTAAATGGAGAATTAGATGAAGAAGTTTATATGGAACAGCCCGAGGGCTTTGTTGTTCCTGGACAAGAGCACAAAGTGTGTAAACTTATCAAGTCGTTGTATGGGCTTAAACAAGCACCTAAACAATGGCATCAAAAGTTTGATCAGATTGTTCTTTCCAATGGTTATAAAATTAATCAATCTGATAAATGTGTTTATAGTAAATTTTCAAATGGTAAAGGTGTTATTATATGTCTATATGTTGATGACATGTTAATTTTTGGCACCGATGTTCAGCAAGTAGAAAATACTAAAAATTTTTTATCTTGCAATTTTGATATGAAAGATATGGGGGAGGCTGATATTATTTTGGGAATTAAAATTATTCGTGAAAATAATGGATTATTTTTAACACAGTCTCATTATATCGAAAAGATTCTTAGAAAATTTGGTTATTTTGATTGTACTCCAGTATCAACTCCTTTTGATCCTAATCTAAAACTAGTTCGTAATACTGGTAGATCAATTAATCAGTTAGAATATTCTAAGATTATTGGAAGTTTGATGTATGCCATGTCTTGTACTAGGCCTGATATTGCATTTGCTGTTGGTAAATTAAGTAGATTTACTAGCAATCCAGGTAATGTACATTGGCATGCTATTTACAGAATTTTGAAATATTTGAAAAAGATAATGGACTATGCAATTTTCTGTAGTGGATATCCAACAGTATTGGAAGGCTATACAAATGCCAGTTGGATAACATATCAAGAAGACCATGCATCCGCAAGGGGTGGATATTTATATTAGGTAGAGGTGCGATTTCTTGGGGTTCCAAGAAATAGACATGTATAGCGGACTCTACCATGACGGCAGAATTTATAGCACTAGCATCTGCTAGTAAGGAGGCGGAATGGATAAGAAATTTATTATATGAAATTCCTGTTTGGCCAAAACCAATGCTGCCGGTATTGCTACATTGCGATAGTGAAGCTACGCTCTCAAGAGCATATAGTCAAACATACAATGGGAAGTCAAGAAATATTGGATTAAGACATAGCTATGTAAAACAACTGATATCAGATGGCACTAATTACCATTAATTTTTGTAAGATTCAAAACGCAATAATCTCGAGATCCTTGACTAAGGACTTCCAGAGAATGATATCAAGACATCAATAGGGATGGTCTCAAAGCCCCATATTGAACAGAAGTCACCAATGATGGAACGTTCGACTTAACACTTGAAACATCATCCAAGTCTTAAGATTCAATGAGCCAAAGTACAATCATATGGAGTGATTGCAAGAATATAATATAAATTTTCAGTCCCATATTAAGTCTTGGTATCCATATGTTGAAAACGGAAGGTTGAAGTAATAAAGTTCTAAAACCACAGTAAGTATTTTATCGAATCGTTTAAATACGGGACTCTCTGGATAGAGTCACCTATATGAATGTGAAAGTGTGGCCGGCTTCTAGGAGTTAAGGGCTTGACTCTAACGCTATTCATCGAAAACGAGGATGCGACACAAGCATATAAAAGTGTCAGCAATAAAATAGCAGCACTCGATCTGATTAATATAATGTTCTAATGTGTAGATATGGCCGTATGTCGAAAATATGTTGGTTCAAAAGCTTGTCTACCATTCAATGTATGACTAGTCTTTGATGGTAGTTTCACTAAAGTTAGGTTCAAGTTTAATACACCCTACACTAGCTATCGATTTAGTCAAGTTGTCAAGAATTTTCGATTTTGATTTTTGGATTTTGGTTTGTATTTGGCATTTTGATGTATTTTATGTATTTTAAAAATTGGTAAGGGAATGGTAAAGGAAATTTTTAAAAAATAAATATAGTTTGTTTAGTATTTAGCATGAATGGATGTATTCTTCGTTGAAAGGATGAAACCGCTTATGAATGGATGCAACATCTTAATGAATAGATGCAACTCTTAAGATGACTGATGCAACTTTAAATTCAAAGGTGTGACCTCTAAGTGAAAAGGATGTGATCCTTGTATTGAAAGGATATGAGATAAAAGACACATCTTTAATAGTGTGTCTCTTCGTCACATAGTCCGTTGGAATTAATTCTTACATTCATTGAATCTCTGATCGACCATAAAACTTGATCTGCATAAAACTAATTGTAGATTATCGATCAAATGAGAAAGTCACAAATTGAAAGGGCCACTTCATGAAACATCCGTTCATGAATATGTCACACTTCATGAAGCACCTGTTTGTGGGTCTTATAGTCCACAACGCTGGTTGTAGAAAGAACATAAAGAAAATACAGTTAAAGTTAAGTTTCCATGCAAAATAATTCTAGTTCTTGTTTTCTTATTCTATTTCTTTTGACCAACATTAATCGAGTGAGTGCCTCAAAGAGCTCGACTTCGTGTAGTGTAAACGCAGTTTGAGGTTTATCTTCATTGTACTGGGAGGGTTCGTTGACAAGCCGGTGCAACACCAAATTGTTAGATACGGCTGGATGACGGGATTAAGCGCCTTAAGGAAATGAGGCATTGCTACATCGCCTGAAGCCTTTATCATCTTCTATTTCATAACCTTTACTCACTATCTTCCAACAATCATAGGCTTAAATCCAAAATGTCGATCTGGCTACTCTACGAGAGACTGGCAACAAACTTTTATGAACTAGAAATAGTTGATGGCATGGACTGTCAAGCGCGGCAGAAGAAAGTATATTTTTCCTTCGTCGACTCTCAAGTATGCTTAAATCTCACTAACTCCAAGACCAGAAGAAAAACGATGTGAACCTATTGCACAAACTCGTAGCAAGACAAATGGATAAAATGACATATATGCCCGATAGCATATTCTAAATGCTATGTTTGGATAGCTTTTTCAGTCTATATGCAAAATGTGAAGACGGCTAAAGAACTGTGGAAGGCCTCGAAGCAAAAATACAATCTCGAGATGCCACAAGTAAGAAGTTTCTTGTAGCAATTTAATAACTATAAAATGGTTGATAGTAGATCTGTTCTAGATCAAATAACATGAATATTTAACATAATTCTCAATCAATACTAACAACATAATATGGACTATGATCGAATCTACTAATTTGTTGGCCTCTATAATCGATAAACTTCCTCGCCATCATGGAAACGACTTTAATAAAAGTCTTAACCATAGAAAGGAAGAATTACCTCTAAAGATTTGGCTAACTATCTCATCCATAGTAAAAGAATATGTTTGCAAGATAGCAAAAAGACAACATGCTCAGAGTGGTCCAAAGTGATGTGACGGAAGGAGAGTAAATAAGACCCATCACTATCCACAAAAGAAAATCGGACAAGGAGCCAAGGCATCCCAATGCAACCACAAATGACAAATATAGAAAAAGAAAGGTGCACTGCCTTTCATTGTGTAAACAGGCCTATAAAGAAAGAATGTCCGTTCCTCAAAAGAGAAAGTGCACCGATTCCAAGAAATTTGTGGCTATGAATATCCGAGGTCTAATATACTCGAAGAAAACAGGAGCTTGGTGGATTATCGGGTTCCCACCAGGCATGTTGCAGGATAAAATTTATTCAAAACCTATGATGCAATTGGAGGGCAATTTCTTTCAACACCACAATCAAAGGAAAGGCAAGGTGGAACCTCGAGTTTACATCAGGAAAAACGTACTACTCACCATAGGGTGGGATTGAGACGCTAAAGCTCCTCTATAAAATTTGTAGAAGTGCTTTTGGCTAAACCTGACCAGCTTGTTTTAAAACCATATGAACCTTCTTCAAGAGATCTCCTATCACAAATGTTGGGTTCCCCCCTGGCGCAAGGTCCTTTACGAAGCAACAGTCCCATCCCCCCGATGGAATCAGACGTTTTCCTATTCAAGGCCACTTCATCAGTAATCTGCAAAATTTTACATCAAATCAAATAAAAATTTAAAAAATGGAAAACTTAGTCATCTGAAATAATTTTGTATGCTCAAGCTTAACTTGTTGCTAGTTTTTAAAGTTCACATCAACATTCATTACAAACTGAATACTATGATCACTAAGAATGAAAATAAGAAAGTAATTATAATCACCGAAATTAATCGTAAGTAATAAATGAGTCTGCCCCCCACAGTTTTGAGGTACACTAAAATTTAAAATCATGAAACATTAATGCATGTTGGATGGGGTGATTCAATAGCAAATAGATGGCCAAAATAATTTATAAAAGTATTTCGAGCATCAAAATATATAGAATCGACACATTATTTTGATTGCAAACAGA
Organism: Ananas comosus; assembly: GCF_001540865.1. NCBI lineage: Eukaryota > Viridiplantae > Streptophyta > Magnoliopsida > Poales > Bromeliaceae > Ananas > Ananas comosus. Next base: position 2,431,600 of record NC_033636.1, read on the forward strand.
GTATATAAACAATACTGAAACAGTAAATAAATACTAAAATATAAATTGTGTGTTACTAGTTTAGGGTTTGCTTCTCTAAAAAAAAATCGAGCAACCAGACTGTAATTGGTCGCCAGTCAAATCTTTTATTTTAGCTTTAATGGCTATACAAAAAATATTACGTAGCTGATATGTTTTTAAAAAAAATAAAATAGCGCTACAACTAGTCCTTTAAAATACTGGAGCAATATATATTAGTATATAATATATATAATATATATATATATAATATATATATATATATATATATATATATATATATAATATATAATATATAATTACTCAAGAATTTACTGTAGCAAACCTAAAATCGCAAACGCAATAAAATTATTTTTATGTACACAAAATTTAATTATTATTATAATATTATTTATCAAAGAATTTAAGTAAAAGACAATATATATATATAGCTAACCTTTTTCTTTTACGAAAAAATGCAGGATTGTTTTTATTTCTCAGCAGCAACAGTTCGCAAGAAAATCCGCCACACTGGGAAAAGTATGTTTACTGAGACAAAAGTTCGTTTATACAATTAATATTTACTGAGGGTCAGAAGCTTATTTTTTTAAGAGTTACAGAAAAACAAACATGAATATTTTTTTTAAATAAATCACCATATATATTATCAATTTCAACAGTAAATTAAATAATATACAATTACATGTTAAAGTGCTAATCTCCGAAAAATTTATGTTTGAATGCCAATTATACAAACAAAATTAACAAACAAATTAACAAACAAATTATATACATATAAAATTAATTTAATACGGATTAGTACTCGTTAGATTTCAATCACAATCAAATCGGAATACGTCTTAAATTGTTAGAATAAATACCGCACAGAAATCTGATTGTGATTTAAATCTAACTAATTTTATGATAAAAAATAAATAAATCAACTTACAGATGATCGCTAAATTTAAATAAATACTTAATTAATCCGGAAGCGTGCGAGGCATTATCCTAAGGCGTATTCCCGTCCTTACGTACGGGATTAACCGGAAACAACACCCCAAGGTACGACCAAAATTCCTTCTCTTGCGAGCACGATCATGAAGGAGGTTGACGAAAACTCTTTCAACACCCGATGACAAAAAGGATTAAGAAATTGCATAAAATAGAAATTAAAAATACTTCTTTCTCTTTTTTCTTTTCTCTCCAATGTCCATATAGAATGAACAGTGCTAGAGGCATTATATATAGGGACTTGAGAAGGGAACGTTAGAGGCCCACTCCTTTAATCCGTACGTTCAAACTAATTAATTGGAATAGTAAACAATAATAATAAATGCTAATAAATAAGAATAAAAGAGTTAATAAATAAAATAATAATAATTAGGAAATTTTAGATTTTTTCCCCAATAAGAATAGCGAAGAAAAGGTGATAACGGGTCCCCTTGGCGTACTCCCCTTTTTGTCTTAATCCAATTGGTCGCCTCTCCGTTGACCAATGTAGCTACTTTCGCATTACACACACATTGTTCGATCCATCCACATCACTTTTTGTCGAATCCCCACCACTGGAGGATACTAAAAGGAAAGGGCCAGTAGATCCTATCGTAGGTTTTTTCAAAGTCAACCTGTATCCCAACCCCCTCGATAGCCTTCTTCCAAATAGTTTCGAAACGGTGACGTAGGCGTCGATGGTGTTCCTCTCCTTCACGAATGCTGATTGAGAGAGAGGTATTAGATTGTTTAGAACCACTACTAGTCGATTGGCTAGGACCTTCGATAGGTAATATTGTTATATATATTCTATTTGTAATTACCCACTATTCTTCTTATTCCATATTATTTACTCAAATGCTATTTTTTTTATTTCATCTTTTCATCCAAACATAAAATTAATTAGTCTAATTTTTTTTCTATATATGACCTTATATCTATTCCGAAAATAAAAAATTCTTATTTATATCCAAATCAAACGAAATCTTAAGAAATAAGGAATGGTGACTTGGAGTCAACAAGATGTTGATTGATGTCGTTAATGCAAGATGGACTCTACGGATGCGCGTGGAACCCGAGTAGAAGTCATTAACAAATATTATAAGATTTTTATTTTCTCGTAAATAGAAAAAAATGTTACATTATTTTCGACAATAAACAAAAACGTTTTTGGTTCGTACTAAATAATTGTAGTTTGTGAAACAAATTTTTTTTAGGTTTTATTGACTTTGCCTTCTTTCAAAATCGTTTATGTTGGATGAAAAACAAAAAAAAATACTACGTACTGTATTTGGTCATGACAAACCACTAATGTTTAGTGATTAACAGTCGCATAAATACAAAAAGAAAAAAAAAATAATTTTATGTCATTGACTCTCTCAAACGAAAAACAAAAGTAAAATTTAAACTCCCAAAATCAGTGTTGAATATAATTACAAATATAAAAATATTATTTTTTACTAGCTTAAATTGTTGAAGAATAATATTTATTTTTATACTGTTTAATATAAGAATTAGAGTAGGATGATATTATTAGAGCCAAACAAAACCTTAAGAAATACGGAAGCGGGACTAAGGAGTCAACAGGATGTTGATTGATGTGGCTAATACAAGATGGACTCTACGGATGCGTGTGGAATGGGGCGGGAAAATTCATTAGCAAACATTATAAGAATGTTTGTTTGTCCGTAAATAGAAAAAGATGTTACATTATTTTTAACAATAAATAAAAATGTTTCGTGGGTTTGTAGTAAATAATTGTAATTTGTGAAACAAACATTTTGTTTGGTTTAATTGGCTTTGCCTTTGATACTTTCAAAATCGTTTATGTTGGATGGAAGACTACAACCAAAAATATTACTGCAAATGTTTAGTGATTAACAGTAGCATAAATACAAAAAGTGAAAGAAAATAATAATTTTATATGTCGTTAACTCTGTTAAACAAAAACAAAAGTAAAACTTAAAATCCCAAAATGAGTGCTGAATATAATTAAAAATATAAAAATATTTTTTTTTACTAACTTAAATTGTTGAAGAATAATATTTACTTTTATACTATTTAACATAATATAATAATTAGGCTAGAACACTATTAATAGCACTAAGTCATTAGTACTATTAGGTTTTTGGTTCTAGAATGCAGGAATGTACGGTTAGGATAATAACAGCCCCCTAGGGCTTAGTTAGTGATTGGTGAAATCGTATGATATAAGCGGTGGAAATGATCAAAGAAATAAAACAAACGGCAGAAAATTTGGTAGCACAAAATAGTTAGTGCTATTAATAGATATTCATATAAAAGATTCTGAATTCAAAGTCATGAGTAACATATATGCTCTTACATTAAAATAATATTTTCATTGCACTTCAAACAAGGAAGTTTCTAAGTGGCTAGGCAAATTTCCTTTCTAGCTTATACTTTGACAAGGAAGTAAACTTTGGAAGTACCCATTAAAACTTTGGACCTTATTTTTTTTTCTAGTAAATGATAGTTACTGTTATCTATAATTCTACACGAATTTGTCTCAAATGTTAATTCTAACACGTCACTTTCACATGAAAAACAAAAAGAAAGAAAAAAAAATTAAAGATTTGATTTTACGAACTGTGAAATTAGGTGCAAAGCCAGAAAAGAAATACAAGGTGGGCACGATTGTTATAATAATTTGGCTAGCTTAATACAATAATAGTATTAAAAAAAAGTATTGATATTTAAAAAAAAAAGGAATAATTACACTCCTCAAATTTTTTAAATTATCTTATATATTACGATTTTTATTTCAAATATATCATCATATATTCCTCCGTTATTCAAAAATAATTTCGCTGTTAGTACCTGTTAAGTCATCTGTGATTAAACCCGGATTAAATTTCTACCAGAATTAAAAAGAAATCAAAACACCTCTTTTGCTTCTAACTTTAGAGCAAATGAAAAAAATGGTAATGATAAAAAAGTATATTAATTTGAAAGGACAAAAATCAAAATACTTTTTCTGTTCCTAATTGAAAGACAAATAAGAGAAGTTTGTGACGGTAGAAGAGTATATTTAAAAAAGAAAATAGTAATTTTACAGAGATAAAGACTATTTCTAATAATTTACTAACTGAATCTAGCTCTAAAAGTATATTTGAAAGAACTTGAAACGTTAAAAAGATTTTTTTTTTATATTAACCTTTTAATCGGGATAAATAAAAAAAAAGTCTAGAATTTTTCAGTTATATATAAGAATTTGCCCCTTAAAAAAAAAAAAAACACTCAATGGAGGAATTGAAATGAAATAAAGAAGAGTGTATCAAATGTATGCATCCACTGGATGTAGAGACTAAATTTGGGCCAATAAGGGTTGGACATTTGGACATGTACCCATCTGGCCCAACCCTCTCTCTGCCCATGTGTGAAATCCAATATTTGCAGAGACGAAACACCTAGGTAGCATCATATTGAATAGAAAAGAAGAAAATTACGTTTTTAGTTATATAACAATAAACTAGGGCCGGCAAATGAGCAAGCCAGCTCCTGTTCGGCTCGTTTTCGGCTTGGTACTTGGCTCATTTAAGCTAGACTTGAAATTAAATGTGCCGAACTTAAATAGAAAAAAAAATTCAAAATATATTTTAAGCCAAGCTTGAGTATTACTGAACTTGTTCGAATTAGCTCGAATATATATATATATAGTCCAGCTATGGTGCTTGTAAAAGCACCAAACACTTGTTTTGCTTGTAAAGTTTTTTACGTTAATCTATAGATTCTCGGATCATTTCAACCATTTAGTTATATAATCAACAACCACCCACTACACCCTAGAGGGCCCACATCATTAACGATATCTCTTAACTCCAATGCCCTAAAATTACCAGCACAATAAACTTTGCGTACTTTTAAAATAATAGGGCTCAATTCTGATATATATATATTATATAGATATATATATATATATACTATATATAGAGTGCCGGCTAGGATGCTTATGGTAAGCACGAGAGGGTCCATGCTTCCACTTGTCGGCGTTTTCGATGTTCGAGGACTTCGGAATCGACGATCCGGCCTCCGTTAGACTTGATCTAGAAGTATTGAAGTATCTTAGAAAAGATAATTTTGCAATTTTTCGATTATATTTGCTGTTGATCGAGAATAAGTGGTCTCAAAAATCAATAATTTTAGAAGGCCGTGGTGAAGCCGGGTTGCAAGTTTAACGGTGTGTAAAAATATTTCAAATCACATGAAATTTTGATAAAAAAGTCTTTAACCATTATAAAACAAGATCAATAACTTTGAGTCTAAATTTTAATGTCCATTATCATCATATTTTGTAACGATTTTTATTTTTAGCCGCTTGATTTTTGGAGCAGCTCGAATCACTAGGCAATAATATAAAAAATTGTAAAATTTATTTTCTAGATACTTAAAACTCTAAGATCAAATTCTAACTGAGCGATTGTCGTATTCGAAAGTCCACATCGAGAAAACGATTGAAGCACGGAGCGCTCGCATATTTTCAAAAGATACCAGACCTCTGCTTCCTCTCTCTCTCTCTCTCTCTCTTCTCTCTGCTCTCTCCTTCTCATCTCTCGATCTATATATATATATATATATATATATATATATATATATATGTGTGTGTGTGTGTGTGTGTGTGTGATACGATAATTATCGTGCTTCGTGAACCAAGATGATTCAAAAGGCGGCAATCTAGACGGTAAAACTAGTAAAAGTGGGCAATCTAGTATGATAAGTTGGTTAGTGGATGAGCTGGGATCCCCCGGGTGTAGCAGGATTGGCATGTAGAGAATTAGGTTACCGGTTTTTGAACCATCGTGGTTACTGAACTACGATAATTAATATATATGAGTACAATCGCCTATTGCGAGGATTCTTGATCAACAGATGCTAACGGCCAACTAGGCCCCAAATCCTCCCCAATTACCCGATTTTGGGTAAGGAGACAGTCATCGCAACCAGTGGAACTAAATACTCAAATCGCACTTTTTCGTGCTAAAAACCTCAAGGCGAGTCAAGTCATCTCGCAAGACCAAGGGTACTAGGTACCCATAATAACTCCATACCAAGTAAGGCCAATCCATTCGTTGGCGCACAAAATCCTCTCACAAGGTAGGGTGTTCAAAATGACACACCCGATCAACCGATCGTCCTATATGCGTCGAAAAAGTTCAACGCTAACAGATCCTCGGGTTGGGTCACTAAACACTCGGTGTATCCTCCATCGCACGATCCAACACGTGGCATTCCACGCTCTCAGGTCTAAGCTCGGACCACCGTCCTGACCAAAACTCTGCCCTACCCGTAGGTAACGGGCCCCTATCACACACAGCTGACTGCGCCTGCCCAAAGGGCCGAGGCTCCATAGTCCCCAAACGGTCCAGGCACGGTCGTCCCCAAGCACTATCCGGCGAACAGCCGATCAAAAGATGCAACTAATGCAATCATCTCAATCATGATGAAATTCAAAAAGCACGACAAAACATGCTACCTGCAGTAGCCCTCTCAGTCGCCACATCCAGCTCCAGCAAGTCCGCGGGCACACATTCACTGGGTGCCTCTCGGGTCGAGGTTGGCACCGACGCTTCAGTAATCCTGCCATTCCTCGGGCATTCAAGTTGAAAATGGCCCGCCTGGCCATACTAGTAGCACCTCCCCCGACTCTGCGAGCACTGCCGTGGATAATGACATCCACCGCAGATCACGCAGCTCGGAGCCTGGCGACGATCCGGTCCTCCATGCTGTGCAGATGAGCCACGTCCTCGCGACTGGCTCCGGCTCCTGGGATGTCTTGGCGGCCTTCTCCCGGCGAAAGAGCCGTGTCCTCGAAACCGGTCCTTCTTTACCTTCCTCGACGATTCGTCGACATGCAACTTATCGCTCTTGGACGTCTCCCTTGCCACTCCAGTAACCCTCATGCCTTTCCCCGCGAGTAAGGCTTGATCCAAACCCTCCTGGGGCCTCCCAAAGTCAACCGTCTGATGGATCAACAAGCTCTCCAATCGCCTGATTCCCTCGTCCTGTCGGCGCAAAGCTTCGGCCTGAAGTAGCACCACACTCGTCTGTCGCTCCACTACGCCAACTAAAGTGGACAATTGTTCCCTCAACTCCCAAATCTCGCTGGATCGGGGGGATGCAGGCTTTCCCGGCTCGGTCGCCTCGGCTGCCATCGTGGGTGTCGCCGACATCACAAGTTGCAACAAACATAACAAGCACAGGTTAAAACAACCCATGCTAACGCAGCCCCACTCATAGCTACAATATCCCAATCACGCGAAAGTAATGAAGTGACTTCCTACTATTCCTGGATATCACGTTGTCGGCCGCCAACGTGATCTTGCAAGAACATAGATGTTATTCACTCCAATTCAACTCCAACACTTTAGGAGTTATAAATATGACCCAATCATAATACTTTCGCTTACAAATGGTCCCAACAGACCCCGTCTCTCACGTTCCTATCCCTTATCGTCCAACAGGCCTAAGGTTTGCTAGGTCCCCTAAGACTCAACCCTAAGCTCTGATACCAAATTAATCTGTCACGCTCCGGGCCCAGAGGAAGCCCGCCGGCGCGTGCACAGACCCGCCGTGTATACCAACAAACACAATGCACACAAAGCGTATACTAAACAAGAAATGAACATAGAAGTCCTAAAAAGACTATCAGAGCGAATATAATAAAATCACTAAAGTTCTAGCATAAAGGGATCCACAATAGAGATACAAAAGTATACAACTAAATCCAGAATCTAACATAAAACTCTAAACAAATACATAATACATTTTTCCCTTAAGATACAAAAAGAAAAGATGACATCGGGTCCAACTAAAAATAACTCCATAGGACTCTAGCTAGCCGCTAACCCCTTGCCTCGATCCCTAACCACTCCCGGTGCGGATGGCTCTGAAAATAACAACAAAATAAAGGGTGTGAGAACTATCAAAAATAGTTTCCAGTGGGCAATTACTGATCTCAGCAAAATGCTCCACTAGGCTAACATAAGCATACTGTAAAGATAATTAATGAGCAGATACGAAGGGCAGGTATATAAGCATGTTCATAAAAGTCATGCTTCTACTAAACAAATACTATTATGCATATGAGGTTCTATTGTCATTTGATCAACTAGATGTCAATGCCGGTTTACAAGCATATTCAAATGTCTGCTAATTTTCATGCATGTCCATTATGTTCATAATATTACAATGAAGGATGATGCTTTTCATTACTATTCTAACTATACAATATGTCAATCAACAAAGGTGATCTACTACTTCAAGAATATCAATGCCAAGAATGACTAACATAAGTTCACATTATGCACTATCATGCATATCTATAAATTCAAATAGGATGCACTTTCTAATAGTAGTTTTCTCATTACACTTTTGGTATCATAGCTCAATTCTCGTCATGAATCTACACGTGTGTAGTCCGGCTTGTGCCGTGCCAAAAATAGCCTCGTGGTAGTCAACATCCCCATTCTAGAAATGAGCCTCCTCCGCGGCATCCCATTTTGGCGCCCAATCCCGCACGGGTGAGCTTGTCTCGCGTAGGCTATCTCCGGAGTGCCGGCTTATGGGGAGCGACCCTCACAAGCATGTGCGAATGAGCACAATGGCAAGCAAGCATGATCAATAGTATCCAGCTCTCGATCATCATGTCTAAAACATGGAATATGTAGCACGACCCCAAAAGTCTAAGTATAGCATCAAGTGTCAAGGTTATCATTTACTAACCCGAATGTCACTACATGACATTTATTTTTACTATGTCAAATAAAAGTCTTTAGATCAAATACACACAACCCTTGCCATTATTCTATCTAGGATATTTCACTATTGTTCAAGTCTCAATGAGAGTTCACACTTAGTTTATTCCACTATAGCTAAGGAAGTCACTTTCTTATGGTGTATGCATAGTTACCACAAATTATTTACGATGCTCATGATGCAAGCCATGCGCATATATCTTTCTACCCATGCCTCCACCTTATGGAGTAATATCAATCATGCGAGTGCTCTCATTCAATAATGCCACATGCATATATTCAACTAGAATGAATGTTCCAACTTGGTTTCTTATATATGGATCTTACATGTACTATGTCACCCTGTCACAACTACTTGTCTACAACAAGTGTGGTATATCATGCAAATATTTGCTAAGTCTCATTCATGCACATGTCCAAGCCATGCAGATATGCTATTAAACTCAAGGTGAACACCTTGTTAATTACTAGGTCGCAAAGCCCTATTTCTTGTCTACTTAAGTATTTTGTTTAACATGTAAGATGATCACTTTACTAAACCCATAAGTCGAAATCCCCCAAGGGTCACACCGTCTATCATGCTCGAACATGCCTTCTAGGTTGCATAAAAGCGAAATCACCAACTAGCTAATTCATACGCAAGTTCCCAAAAGAGCCTCTACTTCATAGAGCATCAAATTGACTTTACATAATATATATGTAATGTGTTCTCATAAATTCTAGCATGTCATTTCGAGCATGAAAAAATATTTAATTGGATCTTAAAACCAAATAAGGGGTTTAGGGGGGAGTTCACCCATTTCGGTGCGATCAAACCTACCGGAAACACTTCGAACTCTTTCGTTTCGCCGAACGAAGTTGTCCACTATCCTCCTAACACCCTAAAGGTAATAAAAGGAGAGTTAAACGAACGTTACGAACAATCTAATGGTTAAACATTAACCAACTCAACAAAAGGGCCAAAACTCACCTATAGTGAAGCAAACCCACCCCAAGCTCCAAATGAGAGCTAGAACCCTTCCAATCCAACCTAGGAGAAGGTTCTAATCCAAGCAAATGTGCTCCAAAAGCCCTAGATCAAAATCCCCAAATCAAACCCTAATTCCAATATCTAGGGTTTCATCTCAAAGAAACCATCAAAACATGAATCTAGAAGTAGAATCATGTTACTAACCTCAAGAGAAGCTTCAAACAAGGCTCAAATTCCACTAGGGTTGAAGATCTCTTCTCCAACGAGCTCAACTCCAAGCTTCATGCCTTCTCCCATGGTGGAAGTGCCACCAAACGCATAAAAGAAGCAAAAGGCAAAGTTTAATCTCTAGAACCCAAGCAAAAATGCAAGAAAATCAAAGGAGAAGAAGTGGAGGGCTCCCTACCATGATCTCTGCTGTGTCCAAGCTCAGGGAGCACAGCCAAGGGCGTGGGGTTATTTATAGATTTGCTACAATTCCAAAAACACCCCCCAAAAATATCCAGATTGCATTCTGGCAAAGTGTATCGGTACACGGGAAAGTGTACCGGTACACATCCTACGAAAATGCAAACCCGAAGCTCGGGTTGGCTGAAAAATCACATTTGTACCGGTACAACCATCAAGGTGTACCAGTACAAAATCTGTTCCGGTACAACCATCAAGGCTGTACCGGTACACAGCCCTGCTGAGGCAAATCCGAGAGCAGACCAACAATCCATCTTTTTGGGTTTTGGTGCAAAGTTTTAAATCACAATTCTCGGGATGTGAGCCATAGGTCGGAACACTGTCTACGACCTTCCAGAAAATGTGAAAAGGCACGAAACACAAATCAAACACTCAAATCCTACAATTTGCAAAATTTCAGTGTGTTACAAAAATTTACTAGTTTTACTCTTTATAAAAATAAGACACATTTTTTTATTTTGCATATTAAAACCAAATTTTCAAAAAATGAACGAAAATATCTCTCTTTTTTCTCTATCTTCTTTCTTTCTTTCTCTTACCGCATAAACTTTTTTATTTCGTGGAAAGTACAACTAAAATTTATAATTACATATACTTTCTTTTCGAAGGTGAGAACTTCAACCATACACAAAAATAAAAAGATAAACAACAAAAACTAAAAAAGTGTGATATCTTCTCAAATAGTATAGTCCAAGCATAATAGTGCAACTTTAGACAAATAATGTGGCGCAAATAGTGCAATATATTTTTTCGTCTTTTTGTTATTTCTTCTTTATTCTTCATCTTCTTCTTCCTTTTCTCTCTTTTTGCCTTTTGTTCTTCTTCTCTCCATCACCACCCAATCTGCCTAGACGACACGACCTTTATCATTATTCTCTGGCATGCTCCGATGTCAGTGACCTTGACCTCGTGCAGTGGCTCTACCCCTAGCTACTAGCACTCCCGCATGCCAAAGCCGTTGTTGCTATAAAATGGACTCATCGATGCCTCCTTGCAAAATGTGGTGACATTTGTCTCAAACAGTACAACTTAAGTCTCAAATAATGTAATTTAGTCTCAAACAGCGCAACTTCTATTTTTTTTATACAACTTAGTCTCAAATAATCTAAAATGTTGCAAATTAGCCTCAAATAATTCAATTTACTCACAAATAAGACTTCTTCTTCTTCTTCTTCTTTCTCTTCTTTTGGCATTTCTTGTAGCAGCCACGGCATATAGTGGTCTTCTCACGAAAAGAAAATTATTTTTTTATTTTTTCTTCTTATTTTTTCTTCCATCATGTGCATTTTCTTACACCATTGCGCCTCCTTCCTCACTCTCTGCCGCAGCAACCGCTCCATCCCCGACGCGCTCTCCCTTCCCGTCGGCCTCAAATTCTACAACACTCTAGTCGTCGTTGCTGTCTATGACCACGCCCTCCGCCGCAACCTCACCTCCACCATTTGTGCCATATCCAAGCCGACATTGACAGAGATGTGGGCTAGATAGAGAGAGGAGCGCAGCGTCGATGTGGGGGTGGTAGAGCAGGAGGAGAATGGAGAGAAAGCGAGAGAAAGAAGAGAGGAAGAAATGGCGAAGAGGAAGATGAATTGGGAGAAAGAAAAATTAACGAGAAAAAAAGGAGAGAGAAAGAGGAATAACAATATTTTGGTTAGTTGACTAAAAATTCGAACTTAATCTATATAATTCAGAAAAAGTGTCCCGTTTTTAAAAAAAAGCTTAAATAAAACATCACTAAAAAGAAGAAAAAAAGAAACACACAAAGAACTCGATCATATACCATTTTGTCTTTTTCAAAATGGAGAAACTAAGAGATTATGGCACCCAGAAAATTAAGGAGTTGAAAAATGTGCTACTACCTGTGCTAGAATGAGGGTGGCCCTCCTGTAGCTCTTGAAAACGTGCGTGATAGACGGCCTCATCTTTCAGCTGGGAAGGAGGGAGAGAGGGTGGCTGGGAGTGCAACGGAAGAGTGAGACGGGCCTGCAGGGAGGGGGTTGGAGAGAAGATGAGCTGCGGCTGCGGACAGGGTGGGAGAGGGCGGCGATGAGCTAAAAGGTGCTAGAGGAGGAGATAAAAGGTAGGAGTGAGGCGGAGGTACTTAGGGTTCTTAAGAGTTCCTCTTTTTTTTTTTTTGTAGAGTTTTGAAAAGCTATCATCTATCCAATGGTGGGAGAGAGTTTAAAGGGGACTGCACCTCCGCGACGTAAAAGAGAATAGTAGGCTAAATAGGGCAAAGATCAAATAAAATATTTTTTTTTTGCGAGCTCGGAGAAGAGTGGAGCCGCAGGTGTAAAACAAACTGTACGGATACTCCCGCAACGGACAAATCACTGCTCTCCCCGCAGGGATTGAGGAGGAAGTTATTAGATGCACCTGGTGCACCGGCACCAGATGCACCATACACCCTAACTTTATTTATTTAACCCTTTTTTATTTTTTTCAATCTTTTGATTAAAGGGTTTAGATTTCAGGGGTTTAGTTTAGATTAAAAGGGTTTCAGGTATTAGATTTTTTTAGAGTTTAGGATTTGAATTTAGGGTTTAAAATCTACAATTTAGAGTTTTAACTTTAAAAATATTTTATATTATATTTATACAATCAAATAAAACTCTTAAGCTCTAAAAATACTGGCGACAATCAAAATCCTAAACCCCAGAATGTAAATTCTAAATCTTAAAAAATTATCACAAAAGTTACTTGNTCAATCAATTGCTCTTCTTCCTCCACCTGCGGCGGCGTCAGCATCTCCTATCCGTTCTGGCGCTCCGACGGTCCTCCGTCTTTCTCCGCCGTCCACTGCGGCTACCCCGGATTCGGGATCGCCTGCGAATTAGAAGACAAGCAGCAGCCTATCCTCCAGATCGGTTCCGTCCACTACTACAAGGTCACCAATATCGATTACACCGGCCGCACCATCAACCTCACCGACATGGATGTCGTCCTAGCGACCCCCGACACGATTGGGTGCCCGAGATCCCTCCACAACTTCACGTTCTCCAGCGACGTCGCCTCTTCGCTGAATTACACCGGCGCGGACGCCAACCTCACCTTCTTCTTCGGCTGCTCCGTCGGCGACCCCAGCCCGTGGAACGATTTTCCGCAGCAGAACGTGATTCCCTGCGTCGGCTACGGGGACAAGAGCTCCTTCGTCTTCCCCAGTAACGGCATTCCGCCTGAAATTCGGGGCGTCCCGTGTGAGGACGTAGTGGTGGCGCCGGTGCTGCTTCATTTCCTGGCGACGTATGATTTCATCGAGGCGCTGAATCACGGGTTCCAGCTGGCCTGGATTGCGGGCGCTCCCGGAGGGTGCGAGGAATGCGAGCGCTCCGGCAGGCTCTGCTGCTTCAACCAGACTCGCAGCTTCTGCTCCGACGCGACGCCAGACGGCTATTGCCCTGGTACGTTTCCATGCCTGCCTGCTCTCTTTTCTCCCTCTGCCTGTTGTCTCGTTTCAATTTTCGCCGCTCCGAATCGAGAGCCACCCCTTTAACAAACCGAATCAAAAGTTTAGGTCTCGTTACGATTTTCTTGCTTTTTTAATTTGAACAATTGGATTCTTAAGGACGGTCTAAATAATATATCAGTTGATCTATATAATCGATTGCATTTATCAAATGGATTTTTTGTTATTTGGCTCAGTGCGTCAAATAATAGATAGCTTATTTTTAGACACTAATACACACATGCGCATAAAATCATATACTTACGTATACATAAATTTATATGTAACTAAATATACATATGCACTACAGTTTTTTCAGTTGGAGTTTGTTTATTAATTTTTCAACCCAAAATCCAACCAAAATTTTGGTTTTCAAATTTCTCGCACCAAGACCAAACCGTTGACGGTCCAAACCGAACCAAACCGAACCTAATAAATTGTTGGTTCCGGTTGGTTTCATGGGTTCTTCTGTTCAATGCCTACCCCTAGTTAGAGAAGCTCACCTTACCTAAGCGACCTAGAGCAATGACAAAAGAATTAAAAATAACTTGTTCACCTAACAAGTTTTATAATAATATTTTATAAGTTATCTTGTTATAATATAATGTGCTAAATTTTTAGTAGTTGTTTTAAGTTTTAAGTTCTCTCTTTATTACGTAATTTATAACTTCACCGAATAGTTCTCATTATTATGCATAAATTATGTGATAGATAACTAATTTCATCGTACAAACGATATCTTAGCATGCGTTTGTTTGACTTGATTTATACATTTGTTAATTAATCCACAGCATCTCCCTTTTCTAAACACACCCGTGAAACGTCAAATCTCTAACTTACTTATTTGGTTGCACTTAATTATAATTGTAACTATATTATAGTTATAACTACATGCAAATTTTTAATTTGATATTTGATATGATATATTTGAATTCAACGGGTACAGTTAAAGTTGGACAAGGAGGCTTAACTATAATAATTAAAAAAAAAAAAAAAAGTAACCTGTTAAATATAAAATAATCTATCTATATATTTGTTCTGTCTTCGGTGAGAGGATAATCTCTCAACACTCCTTGTAACAACTAACTTCTATTCATATTTGGTGGAATAGGATTTGGAACCTACTTTGCAGGTCCACTTGATCGAAAAGGACGCATATATAGTACTGCAAAAATAAAAATAAAATATAAGTCGTTAGCAGTTGAGGATTCCACACGGTAAAAACGCGTCTCGCACAGTAGTAATAAATTATGTTATACTTGGACTCAAATTCCATTTAGATATTTTAATAAGGGTGCGTTTGGTTCGCACTATGAAAGATTACTAGCAATAAAAAGATGTCCGAGAATTTTATTCCTATTCATCCTATTACTAAGAATGTGGCATTCCTGTGTTTGGTTCGCACGGTTATATTATTTAGTCATGTTATTTAAGTTTACAAAAAATATGCAATTAATTTATTTATTTCTTTAATTAATTTTAAATAATGCCACCAAAAATTTCAACACCTTTTTAGAAAAAGAGAGAGAGAGAACATAGGTTAGAGAGAGAGCATAACTAAAGAAATAGGAAGAGAAATAGAGTCGAGATTAGAGGGAGTGAGAGAGTTGAGATTTTAGAAAAAGAGGGAGAGATAGCTTAGTTTAGAGAGAGAAAAAGAGTTGAAGTTTAGAGAGAAAAAAATAAGTTTAGAGAGAGATATGAAGTTAGAATGTAAAGAAAAATAATATCAACTAGCCGGCGGGTAGGAAGAAAGAAAGAGATTAGACATATTATGATTACCCCAATTCATTAATATGAGAATAGCCACCCTCCCTCGAGGGAATGAGATTAGTACTTTGGGATGAATCTCATTCCCAAGTAAATCTAATATTACCAACTAGATTATTTAGTGCGTTTAGCCAAATACCGTCATATTTGCTATTTCTATTGGATTACTAGGAATCTTAAAAAGATAGCGCGAACCAAACGCACCCTAAAGGTAAAACTGCAAAGAAGGCCCTCAATTAAAGGCTATTCTNTTAAGAAGTAGGTGCAGGACTTTCATTTATTGGGTTTATAAGAGAAGGAAGACCACCAACTAAAGGAGGAATTTTACACTATTACCACGTCATCAATAACAAACCAATCACATTTCTTCTTTTCAAATAAAAGTAAAATAAAAATATTTTTTTATAATCATGATGGGACATTTTTAAAAGGAGATATTTGATAGGCTTGTTACGCCACGTCATCAATATACCCGTTGCGTCCTATAATTTTTCCAACTAAAGAGAATGAGAATGTACCAGGAAGGTTCAACCTTGGAAAATGCCAAGCACCAAAGAACTCCAAAGACATTGAAGTCAATTAATTGGAATTAAGTTCCTTTTTTAGTTTCAATGAAGGGACCATTTACATAGACATGATATCACAGTCACATCTACATCCTACGAGTACTAAATTTTTAAATTTAAAATTTAAAAATAAAAATTTTAATTTTAAATTTTAAATTTTAAATTTAAATTTATTATTTTTAATTATTTAAATTTTAAATTTAAATTCAAATATAAAAATTAGGGCAAAATTATTATTTTCTATTTATAATAACTCACTATCCTTCTTATCCCACTTACTCTAACCAAACACTATTTTATCTATATATGAAATAAACATAATTCTCCACCAAACACAAAATTACTCTAACCCCACCTTAACTCTGAACTTAACTCTATTTCTGAAATAACTAGTTTTTACTTAATCCCGAACCAAACGAAGCCTTAAAATTAAAAAATTTTAGCCAACTAAGGTGAGGCAGAGGGAAGACAGAGGCAAAGCCTATAAGCAAAGGTGGCCGACTGTAACCAAAAGTAGGAATCGGCAGAGGAAAGGGGAGTAGAGACTTATTAGATGAGTTTCGAATATTTTAGACAAAAATACTAATTTTCGCACTGATGATACGTAGAAGTTTTCTACATATATACCAAATGGATCGTACACTTTCCAGGTAAAAGGCAGAATTGAATTGATCTCCACCAGTAAGAGTCATCTATCGGTCAGGAAAAATAATTTTTGATCTTAATGAAAAGGAAGATCAACTAGCCTGCAGAAAGAAAATTCTTGCGTGTTAATAGTGAAGGAAATCAATGCCCTTTAGAGGACAACGCGTGATAATGTAGTCACAAGTTTAATCCATATTCATGGTACTAGGATACAATCCAGCTAAGTTGGGAACATAACTTAGTTTTAATCTGGCTCAGCTAAATTGTTCCCAAGTTCATTACCTACTCGGTTTCCTTTTCATTCTTTAGTATTTGATGAACTAGGTTAGTTTGCTCCATGTTGAAGGGTATAATGCTTTATGATAAAATGTTGTCTCAAAAGCAACATTTTAAAACCCAGACTGGCCGGTCGGACCGTGATCCATTGCCGAAGCTGATTCAGTTCAATTCATTAAATCGGGCCGGCTTAAAACCTACTTTGACTTATTTAGACTGATTGTTCAACTAGTGAATCGGTGAACTAGCTTGATTTTATAAGAACCGATTAGATTTCTCTTTGCTCTCATAGGAATTATTCAATGTGGGACAATTCAATGTGAACTCTTAACATTCTCCTCTTTTCAACGTGAACTAGCCAATGCTCCCTTGAATTCAATTTTTTATTTTCCAAGTATTGCATCGAGTTGCTTTTTCGGCTCATCTCTAAAACATGTCATTCAAGTGTTTTACATGAGTCACCGCAAACCCACTCAGTGAGATCATTCGCTTTAAGTCTATGTCACTCGAAATTCATCCTAGCCCATGAACTTAACTCGTGCCTTTCGAACCCAACTGTTTTAAAATGCGCTAATTATTTGAACACATTTCCGTAGCCCACAGCTTATTGGACCCATTTCTTTTGAGTGCACCAAACTGTCATATTATGACCACTCTTCAAAAACCAGTCATATTCATAATGTAAAGCCACTAACTCAATTGCACCACAACATTTAGACCAGTAGTTTAAAATCATTTAACCATCAGCTTTGATACCACTTATTAGAAAGTTTTGGTCCCAGCGCAAACCCATATGACTCTAAGGGTGCGGGGTGCGTTTGGTTCGGGTTATCCTAGCAAGATTACAGGCAATCCTGCCAGAATTAGTGCATTTGGTTCATCCGATATGTAATCAGTTCGATATTGCAACATTACAAAAGGTGTAAGATTACACCGAATGTGAGAACTTTGAGCATACACAAAAATAAAAAAATAAACAGCAAAAACTAAAAGAGTGCAATCTCTTCTCAAATAGTATAATCCAAGCATAATAGTGCAACTTTATACAAATAGTATGGCACAAATGGTGCAATATATGTTTTCTTCGTTTTTTTTTTTTTTTTTGTTTCTTCTTTACTCTTCATCATCTCCTTCTTTTTCTCTTTTTTTGCCTTTTGTTCTTCTTCTCTTTGTCGCCACCTAGTTTGCCCAAACAACACGACCTTTATCACTATTCTCTTGCGTGCTCTAACGTCGATGGCCTCGACCTCATGCAATGGCTCCGATCCTACTAGCACTCCCACATCCCAAAGTCGTTGTTGCTGTGAAATGCACTCATCGATGCCCTTTGCGAAGTGTGGCGACATTCTTCTCAACCAGTGCAACTTAAGTCTCAAGCAATGCAATTTAGTATCAAACAGTGCAACTTCTATTTTATGCAACGCAACTTAATCTCAAATAGTTTTAAATTATGCAAGTTATCCTCAAATAGTTCAATTTAGTTTCAAACAATACAACTTATTTTTTCTCTATTTTTGGCCTTTCTTATAGCGGCCACGACATATGATGGTCTTCTCACAAAAAAGAAAATATTTTTTTTATTTTTCCTTCCATTCTCTGCATTTTTTTGCACTATCTTGCCCCCTTCCTCACCCTCTGCCGCAGCTGCCGTCCCATCCCGGATGTGCTATCCCTTTGGTCCTTCTCAAATTCTACAGCACCCTTGTCGCCGTTGTCGTCTATGACCCTGCCCTCCTCCACAGTCTCACCTCCACCATTCGAGCCATATGCAAGCTGACGTTAACAGAGGTGTGGGCCATTTTAGTAAACTTATTTATTTTATTTAGAAATAAAATTAGCTAGAAATGTGAATCAATTAGAATTTAAACTTGGGTCTCAGATATCAATCATCAAGTCCTTTTTCACTTACTCTAGAAACAGTCAATGCAAAGTGTTACTTTTTAACCATGAAGTACTATACTGATAAAATAAAAATACCCTATAACATTTGGGGCAATTTGAAATTTACACAAGACGTACGGACGGTGAAAGCAATTACCAGGCATTAACCCTGACAACAACTCGCACCACGCTACCGCCTGGTTTTGGTTTTTCTTTTGGGGTTTTGATGGATCGAAATTTTTTCTAATTAGGATTGGACAAACTCAAACGAGAATCTTGAAAGCTCCTTGGAAAAAACAACAGAATTCCGCACCAAATTTCTAGCAACAAATTGCCACGTAACTGTTTATTACCACTCCACCCTCCCTACCAATTATCCCAGCACCGTACCAACCAAACCCCTAATAAAAAAAAAAATCCCCATCCTCTTGCTTCCCCCTCCCAATTTCCCTCTCCTCTGTTACCGCACCAAAACTCTCTCCCACATCAAACAACTCACCACGGAGGAGAAGTAAAACAAGAAAATAAAAATTAAAAAAAAAAAATAATAAACACGATGATGATCCATTCTGTCTTCTTCCTCCTCGCCGTCCTCTCTTTCCTTTCCCTGCTTACCAGTACCTTCGGGTCCTCAGCCGATGATGCTTCTTCTGCCGCCGATTGCTCTTCTTCCTCCACCTGCGGCGACGTCAGCATCTCCTATCCGTTCTGGCGTTCCGACGGTCCTCCATCTTTCTCCGCCGTCCAGTGCGGCTACCCCGGATTCGGGATCGCCTGCGAATTAGAAGACAAGCAGCAGCCTATCCTCCAGATCGGCTCCGGCCGCTACAACGTCTCCCATGTCGATTACGACAGCCGCACCATCGACCTCACCGACACCAACGTACTCACCAGCCCCGACGACAAGAGCAGCTGCCCAATAGTCCGCCACAACCTCACGTTCGCTGGCGACGTTGCCTCTTCGCTGAATTACACCGGCGCGGACGCCAACCTCACCTTCCTCTTCAACTGCTCTGTCGGTGACGGCCCGCCGCACGATTTTCTGCAGTACAACGTGATTCCCTGCCTCGGCTACGCGGACAAGCCCTCCTTCGTCTTCAGGAGTGACGACGTCCCGTATAACTTAACTTTTTGGAGCGGCACGTGCGAGGACGTAGTGGTGGCGCCGGTGCTGCTTGATATCCTGAGCGACCCCGGCTGGGATCCGGCGCATGATTTCAGCGAGGCGCTGAATTACGGGTTCCAGCTGGCCTGGATGGCGGGCGCTGCCGAAGGGTGCGGGGAATGCGAGAGCTCCGGCGGGCACTGCGGCTTCAACCAGACGAGCGGTTCTCCCCTCTGCTTCTGCCCCGACGGGACGCGAGCCGGCGGCGATTGCCCTGGTATGTCTTCATGCCTGCCTGCTCTTTCTTTTTCTCTCTCTGCCTGTTGTCTCGTTTCCATTTTCGCCGTTCCGAATCGAGAGTCATCCTTTTAACACCTTCAACAGATAAAAAAGTTGAATAAAATATATATATATATATAAATTGTAGGGATGATCGATCGATCGATCTATTGCATGAGACCACTCTTTATACGTCCGCGAATTCAAGGTTCACACAATTAAAGAGTTTTGCGCTGACAAAACACTAGCTAGCTAGCTTAACAAGATTTTTAGTATGATATATTTCACAGCTTTGCAAAATTGACAGGGCATTAATTGTTGAAAGAAAGAAACGCTTTCGATTATTAATGTCTGTACGAGGTCTTCTGATAAATTCATAAATCATCAGTAAACAACATTTACAACATCACAAATTTATTTGATCGAATGCATTACCTCGGATTTCAGGGTGAACTGAAACTTATAAACTGATCTAAATTAATTATCGGTTGGAGAAAACTAAATTAAAACTGAACTGTACCACAACACTCTGAAAAATCCAAAGCAAACCAAATCAAAAGCTCAGGTTTCGTTTCGATTTTTCCTTCTTTTTTTTTCTATTTGAACAGTTGGATTCTTAAAGCCTGTCTAAATAATATATCGGTTGATCTATTTAATTGATTGAATTTATCGAATCGAGTTTTGTTATTGGTTCAATGCATGAAATAATATATAGCTTATATTTTTAGATACTAAGACAGACATGAATAAAACCATATATATATACACTTACATATACATAAATTTATATATAACTATAAATACATATGCACTACAGTTTTTCAGTTGGAGTTGGTTTATTAATTTTTCAACCCAAAATCCGACCAAAATTTTAATTTTCTAATTTCTCACACCAAGACCAAACCGTTGACCATCCAACCGAACCGAACCGAACCTAATAAATGGTTGGTTCGATTTGGTTTCATGGGTTTTTCTGTTCAATGCCTACCTCTAGTGAGAGAAGCTCGCCTTACCTGAACTAAGAGCAATGACAAAAGAATTAAAAATAATAATAATATTTTATAAGTTATATATCTTGTGATAATGTGCTAAATTTTTATTAGTTTTTTTCAAGTTCTCTCTCGACGTAATTTGTAACTTCACTGAATAGTTCTCATTGTTGTGCATAAATTATGTGATAGACAACTAATTTCATTGTACAAACAACATCTTAGTATGCGTTAATTTGTTGACTTAGAATTATACATTTGTTAATGCTGTAAACGCATCTACAAAGCTATCTCTCTAGTAACCTTTTTAAATGTAAATAATGGCTAAAATATAGAAAACTCACTCGTAAATATCCTATTTTTTTACTTTTCCTTCTTGACTTTTAAAAATCTATATTTTGCCTTCTTAAAATTTCAGATTTGTTTTGAGGTGGGTACAGCGTTAATAAAGAAGATAATATGACCAAATTACACTTACTTCTTCTATAAGAAAAAATAAAATTTTTATATATTTCTATTATTTTAAAGGATATTTTCAGTATAAATTTAAAAAAAATAGACGGAATAGTGATGGAACGCTAATGGAGGGTAACTAAATTCAACAACTTGAAATATTGAGAAGGTAAAATACAGATTTTTAAAAGTTAGGAAGAAAAAGTAAAAAAAGATATTTATAAAAAAAATATATATATAATGAAGCCTAAAATAATATATTTTTGTCCTAGACGGGAGGATAATTTCCCCACTCTATGTAACAACTAACATCTAATCAAAGGGGTCCTAAATGTTGAGTTGTTTGTAGGATTTTTTTTTTTTTTTTGAGAGAGAGATAGGTAGCATGCTATCTGTTTTATTTATTTCTTTTTAAAAATAAACTTAGTTGGAAATATGAATCAACTAGAATTCAAACTTGAGATCTCAGGTGTCAACCACAGAACCCTTGCCACTTGTTTGTAGGATTATTATTTTTATAAAAGAATATGCTATTCATTTTTGGTGGAATAGGATTTGGAACCTACTTTGCAGGTCCACTTTCTTAATTTATGGTCGAAAAGGACACATATATAGTACTGCAAAAATAGTAATTAATCAGCAGTTGAGGATTCCACGGTCAAATTAGAAAAAAAAAACACCACACTCTAAAAACGCGTCTCATACGGTAGTAAAGTTGTGCTATGCTTGGACTCGAACTCCATATAGGAAATTTCTCTGTCCCTTTCTGTAATATATAAAAGACTCTGAAGCTGCATTGTAGAGTACGTAATTCGCGTAAGATATTTTAAAAGTAAAATTGTAAAGAAACCCCTCAACTTCAGACAAATAAGGTGAGACGGGTAGCATGCTATCTGTTTCGTCTATTTTTTTAGAAATAAACTTAGCTAGAAATATGAATAAACTAGGATTCGAACTTGGGACTTCGGATATCAACCACCAAATCCTTTGCCACTTGCGTTAGAGACGGTTGGTGAGTACTAATTTTCGCACGCATGATATGTAGGAATTTCCTACACACCAAACTAAGGGTGGCAATCCAGCTCGCTGTTCTCAAACCAGCTCGTGTTCGACTCGAANCACAGCCGCCTCCTTCAACTCTCTTTCTCTCACTCTTTTCTTTTTCCGTCCATCTCTTACTTCCCTTTATATTCCGAACCAACAACGGCGTCTCTCCCTCTCCCCTCACCTCACCTACGCAGCAATTTTGGATCTCTTCATCTATGATTTTAGGTTTTTCTTTTTCTAGCCCTTTTCCTCTCGCTCGCCGCTTGGAGCCCTTCGGGCCCCCTCTATTGCTCCTCATGCATCCTCGACAAGGATGGCGCGTGGTGCCATTACCGACTACCCTATTCTCAACAATTATGAAATATCTACATTCCCATATTCTCATTGCTCCTATAATTTTTTTTAATTATCTATCCACTGCATCGCGCGAATTACTTCACTAGTATCCACATAAAAAAGGCAGAATTGATGTCGACTAGTAAAACTGATCGATCGGTCAGCCAAAATGTTGCATTTTGCAGTTGGAACAACTCCTGACCTTTGTGGAAAGTAAGATCATCTAGTTTGCAGAAAATTTTTGTATGTTAAGAGTGAAGAAACTCTATGCCCTTGAGAGGTCAAGACTTGATAATGTAGTCAAGTTAATCCACATCCACTGTACTAGGATAGAATCAAGCTAAGTTGGGCCAAGTTAGAACATAACTTAGTTTTAATCTGGCCCAGATAAATTGCTCCCAAGTTCATTACCTACTCTGCTTCCTTCACTCTTGTATTCCTTATATAGTTTTTGATGAACTAGGTTAGCTTGCTCTACATGTTGAAGGGTATAATGGTTTATGATAAAATGTTGTCTCAAAAGCAACATTTTAAAGTCAATCCAGTTCAGTTCATTAAATCGGACCGGCTTGAAACCTACTTTGACTTTTTTTAGACTGATTTTGCAACTAGTGAATCGGTGAACTAGCTTGATTTTATAAGAACCAATCAGATTTCTCTTTACTCTCGTAAGAATTATTCGATATGGAACTATTCACATGTGAACCAGCCAATGCTGGCTTGAATTCAATTTTTAATTTTCCGAGTATTGCTTGGAGTTGCTTTTTTGGCTCACCTCCAAACATGTCATTCGAGTTTTTTTATATGAGCCACCGCAAACCCACTCGACTGCACCACAACACTCAGACTAGTAGTTTAGAATAGTCTAACCATCGGCTTTGATACCACTTGTTAGAAAGTTTTAATCCTAACGCAAACCCATCTGAGTCTAAGGATGTGACATATCTAATGAAATTCATTTGATCTAAAAATTTAAACAGCTCTTTTTTTTTTTGGACTAAACCATAAAGAACTTTCTTACACTTTAGCCTCAGTCTTAATTATCCTCGTACATTAAAAATTGCATCAATTATTATCCTACACTTTATCATCATCTCAAATAAATCCAAAAATTAAAAAAATTAGCAAATTAGACTGCAAAACTCCACTAAAACAAATTGGCATATCACATTATTTCACTTCTCAACATATGTTTTGCTCATGCTATCAAAATGATAGTTTATTATATTTTGCTATCTGTTGCATTACTTATAGATAATTTCATTTACAAATCTATTTTTACAAAGTTCTAAAGCAAAATTTAACGACTATCCTAAATAACTGAACCTATGTGAGATAACGATAAAATATAAGAGGATAATTGATGCAATTTTTTATATGAAGGAAGGTAATTGAAACAAGCGCGAAGAGATTTTATAATTTAGCCTCTTCTTATTTCTAACTCATGTGGTAGAGAATCTTTGCTCATGCTATCAAAATTTATCAGAACTATCGATCATTGTTTAATTAACTATCTAATCTCTTAGAGTTTTAATTTTATTACCCATTTTTTAATTTGTTTTATTTGAGCCGGCCAACAGTATTTTGACTTTAAAATTTAAGTTAATTACTTACTTTAATAAATTTATAGTTGCGAGATTTATATATAAAATATGTACTAATTAAATTTGTAAAGATAAACGACGTATTCAAAATTTTCAATTATTGTGCCGTTAACCGACTCATATCAAATAAATTGAAAACTAGATAAAAAGAGAAAGAAAATTATAGCAGTGTTTTATAGTGAACAGGAAACATTACTTCAATGCCTGAGAGGAAAATTGCATGCAAACCACACTGACTAATGTAGTCCACAAATTCTAACATCCATTATTATGTTATACCATCCGAACACTACCTCCTTACAACCCACGGAGAACCAGCTTAATGGCCCCAGATGCAAGAACCACATTACATTACTCTCCAGTCTTTCATCTGGCCCCATCCAATATAAATCGCTCCAATTCCATTACCCTGGAGAAGAATTATGCAGACATAGTAACCGTACCACTCATTAAAATTTTTTCGGCGGGCAAGCCGCATTCAGCTAATAAACAACACCTTACCCAGCCAAACAGCCTTCTGTCTCTTTCAATAATAACAAACATGACAAACGAAGATAGAGCGGTTCAATATTAAAACTACACCTGTTGTTCAGTATACGGTATAGATTTCACCGTGTCTCTCGATGTCCCTTCCTAGACCTCTTCTAACGCTGTCAATACAGAAGGTCGCTTGCATCCAAAACGCGGCAACAACTAGCTGCAAAAATCCGTTCTACAATCCGTCCTCTAACATAATAGTCATCGCAGGATTCAACCCCACGCGACTCGTTTTCTGCCTTTGTTTCTCTTAAAAACTTACTCTTTTTTTTTCCGTTCTCTATTTGTGGGATGAACCGCTAATAACTACTTCATATAAGCGATCATTCCCACCCCCAATCTTTATTTTTTTCTGTAAACTACCAACAACCAAAAACCCCAATCATAATAGGAGAAAAAAATTACAAGATTCCAAATCCTCAATCCAGCATAAACGAATACACCCCCAACATCCCGCTCCTATTAATCTCTTATCGCCCTAATTATGATTACCGAATTCTCATCTCTACTGACTACGCTTCCCAATTTAACAGCGAGAATTAACTCCTAATCAATTAGATAACCGTAATAACCGTTCCCGGCTATAGGCCAATCACTAGACAGCGTTCCACCACACTAACCTCCCACCGATTTGATTACCGAATTGCCAGAACATTACCTTATCGTCTTCTTTGCTCTTGTATTCTCCTAACCGCCTCATTCCTGCACTGAACCTAGGTTATTGCTCCGTGTTGAAGAGTATATCTCTCTTTGATAACAATGTTCGTCTCAAAGGAACATTTACAGGGCCCTGATCGGACCGCATCACCCGGTCGAATTCGATTCCCATTGCCTCGAAGTCGCAATGTCAACTTCAATTAAATTTGAACACCGGCGTTAAAACCCTACTTTGACTCTGTTTAGACCCTGATTGTTCAACTAGTGAATCGGTGAAGAACGCCTAGCTTGACTCTTTATTACAGAAACCTAATCCAAAAATCCTCCTCTTAGCTTGCCTTGCTAGAACCTATCTCAACTGTGAGACTCATTCTACATATGAACTCTAACATTTTCTCCTCTTCCATCACGTGAACCAGCCACTTCTCTTTTATTTTCTTGTATCATTGATTGCTTTTTTGGCTCATTCCAAACATGTGTGAGAGGTTTTTAGCGTGAGACACATTACCCCCGAAAAACCGCGCACAAGCACTCAGTGAGATCAAATGCTGCCTTTTAGTCTCACTCACTCGAGATTCATGAGGGAGCCCAATGAACTTAACCCCAGTGCCTTTCCGCACCCATGTTTTAATATGCACAATTATGTTGAACCCATTTCCGTAGCCCACGGCTTCTTGATCATCTTCTTTTGATGACCAAACTAGGGGTGGCAATTCAGCTCCGCTGTTCGCAAGAAGCGTTCACGCTCGTGTTGAGATCGGCTCGCTCGTTTAGTAAACGCCAACACGAGCTGCGGGTCGCTTCGCTCCCGTGTTCGCGCTCGATACATGCTCGAATACATATATTCTTATATTTACTGTAATCTTATTTAATTTATATTTTTTATATAATAAAATTCATATATAATATATATTTTCTGATGTATTTAGAGAATTTTAGCAAATAAATTAATGCCGAGCTAATTATAAAAAGCAGCTATTTATATGTAAAGTTTCAAGTATTAGATCAAGTCTAATGCAATAGACTTTTATAAAATTTATTCTTTTATAGTATTTTTAGATCTAATTTTTTTTTAATTTATTGTTCGCTGGCAGCTCGTGAGTAACTCGTGTTCAGCTCGTTAATAACGAGCCGAACACGAGTGAAGTTTCATGCTCGCCCGAATGCTTTAACGAGCCAGGCTCGTGTTCGGGTTGTTTAATAAAGCGGTCGAAAAC